>NW_026986634.1:262500-467500 GCF_031307605.1 Tribolium castaneum
TAATTAATTTAGTTTAGTTTCGGTTTTTCAAACATATTTTAAAGCAAATTTTTGTTAATGATTATTTATATCCAACACTATAACTCGCTTATGGTTGGTCTTACAAAAGAAATGCAAATAACTATTTTGTAGGAAATTTTATCAGCTTTAATTTTGAAAGAAAGATAAAAATTGATAGGGGTAATTGTTTTCGAGATATAAGCAAAAAACCAAAGTAAAAACTGTTACAGTTTCTGAACTAAAATGTAATTCAGTTTTCAATGTTTGAGAGGAAGACGAGGAAGACGCAAATGCAGCATTTAAAAACGACTCTAAAGACTTCAGTGACTTTTATGTCACCTCCTTTTTCTTCTAATAAAGTATTGGACCCAATAAATTAAGTGTATTTAAAATCACAAGACATTTTCTGTTAAAGCACTTTTTTTTTAAATATTAATTATTTTCAAACTTATATCTCGCTTATGGTTAGTCTTACATGAAAAATGCAAATTACTATTTTGTAGGAAATTTCATCAGCTTTAATTTTGAAAAAAAGATAAAAATTGATAGGAGTAACTGTTTTCGAGATATAAGCAAGAAACTGTTACCTTAATTAAGCGTTTGCATATAAGCAAATTTAGTAATATTAGTATTATTATTATTAATGTTATTGTTATTAATAGGACGACTAAAGGCGACTCTGAAACATTTAGTGACTTTTATGTCTTCTCCTTTTTCCTCAACTAAAGTGTTAGACCCAATTAATTTAGTTTAATTTCGGTTTTTCAAACATTTTATTTTAAAGCAAATTTTTGTTAAAGATTGTTTATATCCAACTCTATAACTCGCTTATGGTTGGTCTTACAAAAGAAATGCAAATAACTATTTTGTAGGAAATTTTATCAGCTTTAATTTTGAAAGAAAGATAAAAATTGATAAGAGTAAATGTTTTCGAGATATAAGCAAAAAACCAAAGTGAAAACTGTTACAGTTACGGAACAAAAATGTAATTTAGTTTTCAATGTTTGAGACGAAGACGAAAATGCAGCATTTACAAACGACTCTAAAAACTTTAGTGACTTTTATGTCACCTTCTTTTTCTTCTAATAAAGTATTGGACTCAATAAATTAAGTGTATTTTAAATCACAAGACATTTTCTGTTAAAACACTTTTTTTTAATTATTAATTATTTAACTTATATCTCGCTTATGGTTAGTTCTACATGAAAAATGCAAATAACTATTTTGTAGGAAATTTTATCACCTTTAATTTTGGTGAAAAAGTAAAAATTGATAGGAGTAACTGTTTTCGAGATATAAGCAAAAAATAAAAAAACTGTTACCTTAATTAAGCGTTTGCATATAAGCAAATATAGTACTACTAGTATTGTTATTATAAATGTTATTGTTATTAATATGACGACTAAAGACAACTCTAAGACTTTTGTGACTTTTATGTCTCCTCCTTTTTCCTCTACTAAAGTGACTAAAGACACAATTTAGTTTAATTTCAGTTTTTCAAACATTTTATTTTAAAGCTAATTTTTGTTAAATATTAAAAATTATAAAATGGTTTAGATTGCCTAAAAGCACAGATCACACATGATCTTTTGCATAGAAATGAGAAAACGCTCATGTAACACACAAAATAGGCTCCATTTTTCCTTATTGAAAGTATTATTATTATTATTATTATTATTATTGTTATTATTATTATTATTATTATTATTATTATTATTATTATTATTATTATTATTATTATTATTATTATTATTATTATTATTATTATTATTATTATTATTATTAACTTTTGTATAGTAAATGTTTTTATACCAGTTTTAAAATGAGTTATTAATTTTAGACAATTTCTTGCCTAAAAACACAGATCACAGATGATTTCTTCCATAGAAATGAGAAAACGCTCATATAACACTCAAAATAAGCTTCATTTTTGCTTAGAAAACTAAGCTTACTTTTATTACTATTATTATTTTTATTATTATTATTATTATTAGTATTATTATTATTATTAAAAACTTATATTAAACAGACAGAAAACGTCGTATTCTGACACAAAAAAACGAATTACGTGATAGACTTGACGAGAACGGCGTATCTCGGACTCTTATAGGACTCTTATAAGGTCAAAAAGTATCAGTTTGGATTAAAACAAATTATTTTTGTTGACTCTCAGTCTGAACTGTTTATCAGTTCAAACAAAAACGGCTTATTTTAGACGATCTTTTGCTTTGAACAAGAAAACTTACATCGAACAGACTAAAAACGTATTAATCTGGCATAAAAGAGCAATTTATGTATCACTTTGGATAAAGGCAGCTAATCCTATTCGTTTCATTGCTTAAAATAGACAAAATTGTTAATAAATCTAAGAAAAACGCTGTATTCTAGCACAAAATACTAATTACATTATAGTTTCGACGAGAATAGCTTATTTGGAATGATTCTATGCTTCCAAACGAGTAAATTTTTATTAAACAGATGCCAAACATCATGTTTTGTCCTATAAAGACATTTTATATTGCAGTTTGTATTAAAACAAAATATTTTCGTTGATTCTTTGTTAGAAGCAGCAAACCTAACATTAAAGAATCTGAAAACTTTGTATTCGGACACAAACCACCGAATTTTGTATCAGTTTAGACAAAAACGGTTGATTTTCGACAATATTTTGCTTTCAACAAGAAAACTTACATCAAACTGACTAAAAACGTCTTATTTTAGCACAAAACAAAAGATTTGCGTTATAGTCTTAAAGCTGATTCTTGCCACAGTTTGGATAAAAACCAATTATTTTTGTTAATTCATTGTTACAAACAAGAAACCTTACATCAAAGAAACTGAAAACCCCTTATTCAGGCACAGAAATTCGAATTACGTTTCAGTCTGGACAAAAACTACTTATTTTAGACGATCCTTTGTTTTGAACACGAAAACTTACATTAAAAAGATTAAAAACGTCTTATTCTGGCTGAAAACTGCAAACTATATATATCTCTAGATAAAAGCAATTTATCCTGATTACTCCTTTGCTTAGAATAGAGCAAACTTGTATAAAACTTAATGAAAACTTTAAATTTCGTCTCAAAGAAATAATTTACGTTATAGTTTTGACCAGAACTGTTTTCGAGATATAAGCAAAAAATAAAAAAACTAAGACTATAGTGACTTTTATGTCTCCTCCTTTTTCCTCTACTAAAGTGTTAGACACAATTAATTTAGTTTAATTTCAGTTTTTCAAACATTTTATTTTAAAGCAAATTTTTGTTAAATATTAAAAACTATAAAATGGCTTAGATTGCCTAAAAACACACATCACACATGATCTTTTGCATAGAAATGGAAAACGCTCATGTAACACACAAAATAAGCTCCATTTTTCCTTCTTAAAAGTATTATTATTATTATTAACTTTTGTAGGGTAAATGTTTTTATACCAGTTTTAAAATGAGTTATTAATTTTAGACAATTTCTTGCCTAAAAACACAGATCACAGATGATTTCTTGCATAGAAATGAGAAAACACTCATATAACACACAAAATAAGCTTCATTTTTGCTTAGAAAACTAAGCTTACTTTTATTACTATTATTATTATTTTAATTATTATTATTATTATTATTATTATTGTTATTATTACTATTATTATTATTATTATTAATATTGTTATTATTATTATTATTATTATTATTATTATTATTATTATTATTATTATTATTAAAAACCGATTTTAACTTTTGTATAGTATTGTTTTTATACCAGTTTTAAAATGAGTGATTAATTTTAGCCAATTTCTTGCCTAAAAACTGTAAAATGGCTCAGATTGCCTAAAAACACAGATCACACATGATCTTTTGCATAGAAATGAGAAAACGCTCATATTACACAAAATAAGCTTCATTTTTGCTTAGAAAACTAAGCTTACTTTTATTACTACTATTATTATTACTTTTATTATTATTATTATTATTACTATTATTATTATTATTATTAATATTATTATTAAAAACCGATTATAACTTTTGTATAGTATTGTTTTTATACCAGTTTTAAAATGAGTGATTAATTTTAGCCAATTTCTTGCCTAAAAACTATAAACTGGCTTAGATTGCCTAAAAACACAGATCACACATGATCTTTTGCATAGAAATGAGAAAACGCTTATATAACACAAAATAAGCTCATTTTTGCTTAGAAAACTAAGCTTAATTTTATTACTACTATTATTATTATTTTTATTATTATTATTATTATTATTACTATTATTATTATTATTATTATTATTATTATTATTATTATTATTATTATTAAAAACCGATTATAACTTTTGTATAGTAAATGTTTTTATACCAGTTTTAAAATGAGTTATTAATTTTAGACAATTTCTTGCCTAAAAACACAGATCACAGATGATCTCTTGCATAGAAATGAGAAAACGCTCAGATAACACAAAATAAGCATCATTTTTGCTTAGAAAAACTAAGCTTTAATTTAGAAAGAAATTTATTATTATAAGTATTATTATGATTATTATTATTATTATTATTATTATTATTTCTTTTATTACTATTATTATTATTATTATTATTAATATTATTATTATTAAAAACCGATTATAACTTTTGTATAGTAAATGTTTTTATACCAGTTTTAAAATGAGTTATTAATTTTAGACAATTTCTTGCCTAAAAACACAGATCACAGATGATTTCTTGCATAGAAATGAGAAAACGCTCATATAACACACAAAATAAGCTTCATTTTTGCTTAGAGAACTAAGCTTACTTTTATTACTATTATTATTATTATTATTATTATTATTATTATTATTATTATTAAAAACTTATATTAAACAGACAGAAAACGTCGTATTCTGACACAAAAAAAACGAATTACGTTATAGACTTGACGAGAACGGCGTATCTCGGACTCTTATAGGACTCTTATAGGGTCAAAAAGTATCAGTTTGGATTAAAACAAATTATTTTTGTTGACTCTCAGTCTGAATTGTTCATCAGTTCAAACAAAAACGGCTTATTTTAGACGATCTTTTGCTTTGAACAAGAAAACTTACATCGAACAGACTAAAAACGTATTAATCTGGCATAAAAGAGCAATTTATGTATCACTTTGGATAAAGGCAGCTAATCCTATTCGTTTCATTGCCTAAAATAGACAAAATTGTTAAAAAATCTAACAAAAACGCTGTATTCTAGCACAAAATACTAATTACATTATAGTTTTGACGAGAATACCTTATTTGGAATGATTCTATGCTTCCAAACGAGTAAATTTTTATTAAACAGATGCCAAACATCATGTTTTGTCCTATAAAGACATTTTATATTGCAGTTTGTATTAAAACAAAATATATTCGTTGATTCTTTGTTGGAAGCAGCAAACCTAACATTAAAGAATCTGAAAACTTTGTATTCGGACACAAACCACCGAATTTTGTATCAGTTTAGACTAAAACGGTTGATTTTCGACAATATTTTGCTTTCAACAAGAAAACTTACATCAAACTGACTAAAAACGTTTTATTTTAGCACAAAACAAAAGATTTGCGTTATAGTCTTAAAGCTGATTCATGCCACAGTTTGGATAAAAACCAATTATTTTTGTTAATTCATTGTTACAAACAAGAAACCTTACATTAAAGAAACTGAAAACCCCTTATTCAGGCACAGAAATTCGAACTACGTTTCAGTCTAGACAAAAACTGCTTATTTTAGACGATCCTTTGTTTTGAACACAAAAACTTACATTAAAAAGATTAAAAACGTCTTATTCTGGCTGAAAACTGCAAATTATATATTACTCTAGATAAAAGCAATTTATCCTGATTACTCCTTTGCTTAGAATAGAGCAAACTTGTATAAAACTTAATGAAAACTTTAAATTTCGTCTCAAAGAAATAATTTACGTTATAGTTTTGACCAGCACTGTTTATTTCAAACGAATTTATGATTCGAAACTAATGAACTTTTATGGGGCAGATGCAAAACCACATATTACCATATAAAGCGTTGATTTAAAGCAAAGTATTACCTATTGCAACAAGAAATTTCACGTCAAAGAAACTGAAAACTTCGTATCCATGCATAAATATCGAATTACGTATCAGTTTAGGCAAATACAGCTTATTTTAAACGATTCCTTGCTATAAACAAGAAAAATTTTATCAAGCATATTGAAAACGTCTTATTCTCGAAAATAAGAGCAAATTATGTATCAGTTTTAACAAAAGCGGATTACTCTGTTTGATTCTATGCTTAGAGTAGAGTAAACTACTTTAAAACGTAATGAAAACTCTATATTCAAGCTCAAAAGAACAAATTACGTTATAGTTTTGACAAAAAAAAATATTCCTGACGATTACATACTTCGAAGTAAGCAAACTTTAATTGAACAAGTGCAAAAGCTAATACTTTGCTCTAAAACAACGATTTATGTGGTAATATGGTATTTTGCATCTGTCCTATAAAAGTTTACTCGTTTCGCTCCATTGAATCATTCGAAATAAATTATTTTAACACAACAACAACGAAAATAATTTGTTTTTGTTTAAACTGTATCATAACTCGCTTTTATAAAACGAACTAAGACGTTTGGCATTTGTTTTGTGAAAGTTTTCTCGTTTGGGGGCATAAAATCGTTTGAAATTAACTGTTCTGGTCAAAACTATAACGTAAATTATTTCTTTGAGACGAAATTTAAAGTTTTCATTAAGTTTTATACAAGTTTGCTCTATTCTAAGCAAAGGAGTAATCAGGATAAACTGCTTTTATCCAAAGTAATACATAATTTGCAGTTTTGAGCCAGAATAAGACGTTTTTAATCTTTTTAATGTAAGTTTTCGTGTTTAAAAAAAAGAATCGTCTAAAATAAGCAATTTGTGTCTAGACTGAAACGTAATTTGATTTTCTGGGCCTGAATAAGAGGTTTTCAGTTTTTTTGATGTAAGGTTTCTTGTTTGTAACAATAAATAAACGAAAATCATTGGTTTTAATCCAAACTGTGACATAAATCGTTTTTTAAAGGCGAAATCAGACGTTTTGCCTCTGTTCAGTGAAAGTATACTGGTTTCAAAGCATAGAATCGTTTGAAATTAACAGTTCTCGTCAAGACGATTTTATGCCCCCAAACGAGAAAACTTTCACTAAACAGATGCCAAACGTCTTAGTTCGTTTTATAAAAGCGACTTATGTTACAGTTTAAACAAAAACAAATTATTATCGTTGTTGTTGTGTCAAAATAATTTATTTCGAATGATTCAATGGAGCGAAACGAGTAAACTTTTATAGGACAGATGCAAAATACCATATTACCACATAAATCGTTATTTTAAAGCAAAGTATTAGCTTTTGCACTTGTTCAATTAAAGTTTGCTTACTTCGAAGTATGTAATCGTCCGAAATATTTTTTTTTGCCAAAACTATAACGTAATTTGTTCTTTTGAGCTTGAATATAGAGTTTTCATTACGTTTTATAGTAGTTTACTCTACTCTAAGCATAGAATCAAACAGAGTAATCCGCTTTTGTTAAAACTGATACATAATTTGCTCTTATTTTTGAGAATAAGACGTTTTTAATATGCTTGATAAAATTTTTCTTGTTTATAGCAAGGAATCGTTTAAAATAAGCTGTATTTGCCTAAACTGATACGTAATTCGATATTTATGCATGGATACGAAGTTTTCAGTTCCTTTGACGTGAAATTTCTTGTTGCAAAAGGTAATACTTTGCTTTAAAACAACGCTTTATATGGTAATATGTGGTTTTGCATCTGCCCCATAAAAGTTCATTAGTTTCGAATCATAAATTCGATTGAAATAAACAGTGCTGCTCAAAACTATAACGTAAATTATTTCTTTGAGACTAAATTTAAAGTTTTCATTAAATTTTATACAAGTTTACTCTATTCTAAGTAAAGGAGTAATCAGGATAAATTGCTTTTATCTAGAGTAATATATAATTTGCAGTTTTCAGCCAGAATAAGACGTTTTTAATCTTTTTAATGTAAGTTTTCGTGTTCAAAACAAAGGATCGTCTAAAATAAGCAGCTTTTGTCCAGACTGAAACGTAATTCGAATTTCTGTGCCTGAATAAGGGGTTTTCAGTTTCTTTGATGTAAGGTTTCTTGTTTGTAACAATAAATTAACAAAAATAATTGGTTTTTATCCAAACTGTGGCATGAATCAGCTTTAAGACTATAACGCAAATCTTTTGTTTTGTGCTAAAATAAGACGTTTTTAGTCAGTTTGATATAAATTTTCTTGTTCAAAGCAAAATATTGTCGAAAATCAACCGTTTTTGTCTAAACTGATACAAAATTCGGTAGTTTGTGTCCGAATACAAAGTTTTCAGATTCTTTAATGTTAGGTTTGCTGCTTCTAACAAAGAATCAACGAAAATATTTTGTTTTAATACAAACTGCAATATAAAATGTCTTTATAGGACAAAACATGATGTTTGGCATCTGTTTAATAAAAATTTACTCGTTTGGAAGCATAGAATCATTCCAAATAAGCTATTCTCGTCGAAACTATAATGTAATTAGTATTTTGTGCTAGAATACAGCGTTTTTGTTAGATTTATTAACAATTTTGTCTATTTTAAGAAATGAAACGAATAGGATTAGCTGCCTTTATCTAAAGTGATACATAAATTGCTCTTTTATGCCAGATTAATACGTTTTTAGTCTGTTTGATGTAAGTTTTCTTGTTCAAAGCAAAAGATAGTCTAAAATAAGTCGTTTTTGTTTGAACTGATGAACAATTCAGACTGAGAGTCAACAAAAATAATTTATTTTATTCCAAACTGATACTTTTTGACCCTATAAGAGTCCTATAAGAGTCCGAGATACGCCGTTCTCGTCAAGTCTATAACGTAATTCTTTTTTTTGTGTCAGAATACGACGTTTTCTGTCTGTTTAATATAAGTTTTTTATAATAATAATAATAATAATGATAACAATAATAATAATAATAATAATAATAATAATAATAATAATAATAATAATAATAATAATAATGATAATAATACTTATAATAATGAATTTCTTTCTAAATTAAAGCTTAGTTTTTCTAAGCAAAAATGAAGCTTATTTTGTGTTATCTGAGCGTTTTCTCATTTCTATGCAAGAGATCATCTGTGATCTGTGTTTTTAGGCAAGAAATTGTCTAAAATTAATAACTCATTTTAAAACTGGTATAAAAACATTTACTATACAAAAGTTATAATCGGTGTTTAATAATAATAATAATAATAATAATAATAATAATAATAATAATAATAATAATAGTAATAATAATAATAATAATAATAATAAAAATAATAATAATAGTAGTAATAAAAGTAAGCTTAGTTTTCTAAGCCAAAATGAAGCTTATTTTGTGTTATATGAGGGTTTTCTCATTTCTATGCAAAAGATCATGTGTGATCTGTGTTTTTAGGCAATCTAAGCCATTTTATAGTTTTTAGGCAAGAAATTGGCTAAAATTAATCACTCATTTTAAAACTGGTATGAAAGCAATACTATACAAAAGTTATAATCGGTTTTTAATAATAATAATAATAATAATAATAATAACAATAATAATAATAATAATAAAAATATTAATAATAACAATAATAATAATAATAATAATAATTAAAATAATAATAATAGTAATAAAAGTAAGCTTAGTTTTCTAAGCAAAAATGGAGCTTATTTTGTGTGTTACATGAGCGTTTTCTCATTTCTATGCAAAAGATCACGTGTGATGTGTGTTTTTAGGCAATCTAAGCCATTTTTTCAGTAACAGTTACAGTTTTCTTATTGATTTTTTGCTTATATCTCGAAAACAGTTACTCCTATCAAATTTTATCTTTCTTCCAAAATTAAAGCTGATAAAATTTCCAACAAAATAGTTATTTACATTTTTCTTGTAGGACCAAGCATAAACGAGTTATAGAGTTGGACATAAATAATATTTAACAAAAATTTGCTTTAAAATAAAATGTTTGAAAAACTGAAATTAAACTAAATTAATTGTGTCTAACACTTTAGTAGAGAAAAAAGGAGGAGACATAAAAGTCACTAAAGTCTTAGAGTTGTCTTTAGTCGTCATATTAATAACAATAACATTTATAATAACAATACTAGTAGTACTAAATTTGCTTATATGCAAGCGCTTAATTAAGGTAACAGTTTTTTTGTTTTTTGTTTATATCTTGAAAACAGTTACTCCTATCAATTTTTACTTTTTCACCAAAATTAAAGGTGATAAAATTTCCTACAAAATAGTTATTTGCATTTTTCATGTAAAACTAACCATAAGCGAGATATAAGTTTGAAAGTAATTAATAATTAAAAAAAAGTGTTTTAACAGAAAATGTCTTGTGGTTTATAACACACATAATTTATTGGGTCCAATACTTTATTAGAAGAAAAAGAAGGTGACATAAAAGTCACTGAAGTTTTCAGAGTCATTTTTAAATGCTGCATTTTTGTCTTCGTCTCAAACATTGAAAACTGAATTACATTTTTTTCAGTAACAGTTACAGTTTTCTTATTGGTTTTTTGCTTATATCTCGAAAACAGTTACTCCTATCAAATTTTATCTTTCTTTCACAATTAAAGCTGATAAAATTTCCAACAAAATAGTTATTTGCACCTCCTTTTTCTTCTAATTAAGTATTGGACCCAATAAATTAAGTGTATTTTAAATCACAAGACATTTTCTGTTAAAACACATTTTTTTTTTAATTATTAATTATTTTCAAACTTATATCTCGCCTATGGTTAGTTCTACATGAAAATTGCAAATAACTATTATGTAGGAAATTTTATCAGCTTTAATTTTAGTAAAAAAATAAAAATTGATAGGAGTAACTGTTTTTGAGATATAAGCAAGAAACTGTTACCTTAATTAAGCGCTTGCATATAAACAAATTTAGTAATATTAGTATTATTATTATTAATGTTATTGCTATTAATATGACGACTAAAGACGACTCTGAAACATTTAGTGACTTTTATGTCTTCTCCTTTTTCCTCTACTAAAGTGTTAGACACAATTAATTTAGTTTAATTCCGGCTTTTCAAGCATTTTATTTTAAAGCAAATTTTTGTTAAATATTATTTATGTCCAACTCTATAACTCGTTTATGCTTGGTCCTACAAGAAAAATGTAAATAACTATTTTGTTGGAAATTTTATCAGCTTTAATTTTGGAAGAAAGATAAAATTTGATAAGAGTAACTGTTTTCGAGATATAAGCAAAAAACCAATAAGAAAACTGTAACTGTTACTGAACAAAAATGTAATTCAGTTTTCAATGTTTGAGAGGAAGACGAAAATGCAGCATTTAAAAACGACTCTGAAGACTTCAGCGACTTTTATGTCACCTCCTTTTTCTTCTAATAAAGTATTGGACCCAATAAATTAAGTGTATTTTAAATCACAAGACATTTTCTGTTAAAGCACTTTTTTTTTAAATATTAATAATTTTTAAACTTATATCTCCCTTATGGTTAGTCTTACATGAAAAATGCAAATAACTGTTTTGTAGAAAATTTTATCAGCTTTAATTTTAAAAGAAAGATAAAAATTGATAGGAGTAACTGTTTTCGAGATATAAGCAAAAAACCAATAAGAAAACTGTAACTGTTACTGAACAAAAATGTAATTCAGTTTTCAATGTTTGAGACGAAGACGAAAATGCAGCATTTAAAATCGACTCTGAAAACTTCAGTGACTTATATGTCACCTCCTTTTTCTTCTAATAAAGTATTGGACCTAATAAATTAAGTGTACTTTAAATTACAAAACATTTTTTGTTAAAGCACTTTTTTTAAATATTAACTATTTTCAAACTTATATCTCGCTTATGGTTAGTTCTACATGAGAAATGCAAATAACTATTTTGTAGGAAATTTTATCAGCTTTAATTTTAGTAAAACGATAAAAATTGATAGGAGTAACTGTTTTCGAGATATAAGCAAGAAACCAAAAAACTTTACCTTAATTAAACGATTGCATATAAGCAAATTTAGTACTATTAGTATTATTATTATTAATGTTATTGTTATTAATATGACGACTAAAGACGACTCTGAAACCTTTTGTGACTTTTATGTCTTTTTCTTTTTTTTCTTCTACTAAAGTGTTAGACACAATTAAATTAGTTTAATTTCAGTTTTTCAAACATTTTATTTTAAAGCAAATTTTTGTTAAATATTATTCATATCCAACTCTATAACTCGCTTATGGTAGGTCCTACAAGAAAAATGCAAATAACGATTTTGTAGAAAATTTTATTAGTTTTAATTTTGAAAGAAAGATAAAAATTGATAGGAGTAACAGTTTTCGAGATATAAGCAAAAAACCAATAAGAAAACTGTAATTGTTACTGAACAAAAATGTAATTCAGTTTTCAATGTATGAGACGAAGACGAAAATGCAGCATTTAAAATCGACTCTGAAGACTTCAGTGACTTTTATGTCACCTCCTTTTTCTTCTAATAAAGTATTGGACCCAATAAATTAAGTGTATTTTAAATCACAAGACATTTTCTGTTAAAGCACTTTTTTTTTAAATATTAATTATTTTCAAACTTATATCTCGTTTATGGTTAGTTCTACATAAAAAATGCAAATAACTATTGCGTAGGAAATTTTATCAGCTTTAATTTTAGTAAAAAGATAAAAATTGATAGGAGTAACTGTTTTCGAAATATAAGCAAGAAACTGTTACCTTAATTAAGCGCTTGCATATAAACAAATTTAGTAATATTAGTATTATTATTATTAATGTTATTGTTATTAATATGACGACTAAAAACGACTTTCAAGACTTTGGTGACTTTTATGTCTTCTCCTTTTTCCTCAACTAAAGTGTTAGACCCAATTAATTAAGTTTAATATCGGTTTTTCAAACATTTTATTTTAAAGCAAATTTTTGTTAAAGATTATTTATATCCAACTCTATAACTCGCTTATGGTTGGTCCTACAAAAAAATGCAAATAACTATTTTGTAGGAAATTTTATCAGCTTTAATTTTGAAAGAAAGATAAAAATTGATAGGAGTAACTGTTTTCGAGATATAAGCAAAAAACCAATAAGAAAACTGTAACTGGTACTGAACAAAAATGTAATTCAGTTTTCAATGTTTGAGACAAAGACGAAAATACAGCATTTAAAATCGACTATGAAGACTTCAGTGACTTATATGTCTCCTTCTTTTTATTCTAATAAAGTATTGGACCCAATAAATTAAGTGTATTTTAAATCACAAGACATTTTCTGTTAAAGCACTTTAATTTAAATATTAATTATTTTCAAACTTATAACTCGCTTATGGTTAGTCCAACATGAAAAATGCAAATAACTATTTTGTAGGAAATTTTATCAGCTTTAATTTTAGTTAAAAGATAAAAATTGATAGGAGTAACTGTTTTCGAGATATAAGCAAGAAACCAAAAATCTGTTACCTTAATTAAGCGCTTGCATATAAGCAAATCTAGTACTAAAAACAACTCTGAAGACTTTGGTGACTTTTATGTCTTCTCCTTTTTCCTATACTAAAGTGTTAGACCCAATTAATTTAGTTTAATATCGGTTTTTCTAACATTTTATTTTAAAGCAAATTTTTGTTAAAGATTATTTATATCCAACTCTATAACTCGCTTATGGTTGGTCCTACAAAAAAATGCAAATAACTATTTTGTAGGACATGTTATCAGCTTTAATTTTGAAAAAAAGATAAAAATTGATAGGAGTAACTGTTTTCGAGATATAAGCAAGAAACCAAAAAACTATTACCTTAATTCAGCGTTTGCATATAAGCAAATTTAGTACTATTAGTTTTATTATTATTAATGTTATTGTTATTAATATGACGACTAAAGCCGATTCTGAAACCTTTAGAGACTTTTATGTCTTCTCCTTTTTCCTCCACTAAAGTGTTAGGCACAATTAATTTAGTTTAATTTCAGTTTTTCAAACATTTTATTTTAAAGCAAATTTTTGTTAGATATTATTTATATTCATCTCTATAACTCGCTTATGCTTGGTCCTACAAGAAAAATGCAAATAATTACTTTGTTGGAAATTTTATCAGCTTTAAGTTTGAAAGAAAGATAAAATTTGATAGGTGTAACTGTTTTCGAGATATAAGCAAAAAACCAGTAAGAAAACTGTAACTGTTACTGAACAAAAATGTAATTCAGTTTTCAATGTTTGAGACGAAGACGAAAATGCAGCATTTAAAAACGACTCTGAAGACTTCAGTGACTTTTATGTCACCTCCTTTTTCTTCTAATAAAGTGTTGGACCCAATAAATTAAGTGTATTTTAAATCACAAGGCATTTTCTGTTAAAACACTTTCTTTTAATTATTAATTATTTAACTTATATCTCGCTTATGGTTAGTTCTACATGAAAAATGCAAATAACTATTTTGTAGGAAATTTTATCACCTTTAATTTTGGTGAAAAAGTTAAAATTGATAGGAGTAACTGTTTTCGAGATATAAGCAAAAAACAAAAAAACTGTTACCTTAATTAAGCGCTTGCATATAAGCAAATTTAGTACTACTAGTATTGTTATTATAAATGTTATTGTTATTAATATGACGACTAAATACAACTCTAAGACATTTGTGACTTTTATGTCTCCTCCTTTTTCCTATACTAAAGTGTTAGACACAATTAATTTAGTTTAATTTTAGTTTTTCAAACATTTTATTTTAAAGCTAATTTTTGTTAAATATTAAAAACTATAAAATGGCTTAGATTGCCTAAAAACACAGATCACACATGATCTTTTGCATAGAAATGAGAAATCGCTCATGTAACACACAAAATAAGCTTCATTTTTACTTAGAAAACTAAGCTTACTTTTATTACTATTATTATTTTTATTATTATTATTATTATTATTATTATTATTATTATTATTATTATTATTAAAAACTTATATTAAACAGACAGATAACGTCGTATTCTGACACAAAAAAACGAATTACGTTATAGACTTGACGAGAACGGCGTATCTCGGACTCTTATAGGACTCTTATAGGGTCAGAAAGTATCAGTTTGGATTAAAACAAATTATTTTTGTTGACTCTCAGTCTGAATTGTTTATCAGTTCAAACAAAAACGACTTATTTTAGACGATCTTTTGCTTTGAACAAGAAAACTTACATCGAACAGACTAAAAACGTATTAATCTGGCATAAAAGATCAATTTATATATCACTTTGGATAAAGGCAGCTAATCCTATTCGTTTCATTGCCTAAAATAGACAAAATTGTTAATAAATCTAACAAAAACGCTGTATTCTAGCACAAAATACTAATTACATTATAGTTTCGACGAGAATAGCTTATTTGGAATGATTCTATGCTTCCAAACGAGTAAATTTTTATTAAACAGATGCCAAACATCATGTTTTGTCCTATAAAGACATTTTATATTGCAGTTTGTATTAAAACAAAATATTTTCGTTGATTCTTTGTTAGAAGCAGCAAACCTAACATTAAAGAATCTGAAAACTTTGTATTCGGACACAAACCACCGAATTTTGTATCAGTTTAGACAAAAACGGTTGATTTTCGACAATATTTTGCTTTCAACAAGAAAACTTACATCAAACTGACTAAAAACGTCTTATTTTAGCACAAAACAAAAGATTTGCGTTATAGTCTTAAAGCTGATTCATGCCACAGTTTGGATAAAAACCAATTATTTTTGTTAATTCATTGTTACAAACAAGAAACCTTACATCAAAGAAACTGAAAACCCCTTATTCAGGCACAGAAATTCGAATTACGTTTCAGTCAGGACAAAAACTGCTTATTTTAGACGATTCTTTGTTTTCAACACGAAAACATACATTAAAAAGATTAAAAACATCTTATTCTGGCTGAAAACTGCAAATTATATATTACTCTAGATAAAAGCAATTTATCCTGATTACTTCTTTGCCTAGAATAGAGCAAACTTGTATAAAACTTAATGAAAACTTTAAATTTCGTCTCAAAGAAATAATTTACGTTATAGTTTTGACCAGCACTGTTTATTTCAAACGAATTTATGATTCGAAACTAATGAACTTTTATGGGGCAGATGCAAAACCACATATTACCATATAAAGCGTTGTTTTAAAGCAAAGTATTACCTTTTGCAACAAGAAATTTCACGTCAAAGAAACTGAAAACTTCGTATCCATGCATATATATCGAATTACGTATCAGTTTAGGCAATTACAGCTTATTTTAAACGATTCCTTGCTATAAACAAAAAAATTTTATCAAGCATATTGAAAACGTCTTATTCTCGAAAATAAGAGCAAATTATGTATCAGTTTTAACAAAAGCGGATTACTCTGTTTGATTCTATGCTTAGAGAAGAGTAAACTACCTTAGAAGAAATAATTTACGTTACAGTTTTGACCAGAACTGTTAATTTCAAACGATTTTATGCCCCCAAACGAGAAAACTTTCACTAAACAAATGCCAAACGTCTTAGTTCGTTTTATAAAAGCGACTTATGATACAGTTTAAACAAAAACAAATTATTTTCGTTGTTGTTGTGTTAAAATAATTTATTTCGAATGATTCAATGGAGCGAAACGAGTAAACTTTTATAGGACAGATGCAAAATACCATATTACCACATAAATCGTTATTTTATAGCAAAGTATTAGCTTTTGCACTTGTTCAATTAAAGTTTGCTTACTTCGAAGTATGTAATCGTCCGGAATATTTTTTTTTGTCAAAACTATAACGTAATTTGTTCTTTTGAGCTTGAATATAGAGTTTTCATTACGTTTTAAAATAGTTTACTCTACTCTAAGCATAGAATCAAACAGAGTAATTCGCTTCTGTTAAACTGATACAAAATTCGGTGGTTTGTGTCCGAATACAAAGTTTGCAGATTCTTTAATGTTAGGTTTGCTGCTTCTAACAAAGAATCAACGAAAATATTTTGTTTTAATACAAACTGCAATATAAAATGTCTTTATAGGACAAAACATGATGCATCTGTTTAATAAAAATTTACTCGTTTGGAAGCATTGAATCATTCCAAATAAGGTATTCTCGTCAAAACTATAATGTAATTAGTATTTTGAGCTAGAATACAGCGTTTTTGTTAGATTTTTAAACAATTTTGTCTATTTTAGGCAATGAATCGAATAGGATTAGCTGCCTTTATCCAAAGTGATACATAAATTGCTCTTTTATGCCAGATTAATACGTTTTTAGTCTGTTCGATGTAAGTTTTCTTGTTCAAAGCAAAAGATCGTCTAAAATAAGCCGTTTTTGTTTGAACTGATGAACAATTCAAACTGAGAGTCAACAAAAATAATTTGTTTTAATCCAAACTGATACGTTTTGACCCTATAAGAGTCCTATAAGAGTCCGAGATACGCCGTTCTCGTCAAGTCTATAACGTAATTCGTTTTTTTGTGTCAGAATACGACGTTTTCTGTCTGTTTAATATAAGTTTTTAATAATAATAATAATAATAATAATAATACTAATAATAATAATAATAATAATAATAATAATAATAATAATAATAATAATAATAATAATAATAATAATAATAATAATAATAATAATAATAATAATAATAATAAAAATAATAATAATAATAAAAGTAAGCTTAGTTTTCTAAGCAAAAATGAAGCTTATTTTGTGTGTTATATGAGAGTTTTCTCATTTCTATGCAAGAGATCATCTGTGATCTGTGTTTTTAGGCAAGAAATTGTCTAAAATTAATAACTCATTTTAAAACTGGTATAAAAACATTTACTATACAAAAGTTATAATCTGTTTTTAATAATAATAATAATAAAATAATAATAATAATAGTAATAATAATAATAAAAATAATAGTAATAATATTAATAATAATAAAAATAATAATAATAGTAGTAATAAAAGTAAGCTTAGTTTTCTAAGCAAAAATGAAGCTTATTTTGTGTTATATAAGCGTTTTCTCATTTCTATGCAAAAGATCATGTGTGATCTGTGTTTTTAGGCAATCTAAGCCATTTTATAGTTTTTAGGCAAGAAATTGGCTAAAATTAATCACTCATTTTAAAACTGGTATAAAAACAATACTATACAAAAGTTATAATCGGTTTTTAATAATAATAATAATAATAATAATAATAATAATAATAATAATAATAATAATAATAATAATAATAATAATAATAATAATAATAACAATAATAATAATAATAATAACAACAATAATATTAATAAAAATAATAATAATAGTAATAAAAGTAAGCTTAGTTTTCTAAGCAAAAATGAAGCTTATTTTGTGTGTTATATGAGTGTTTTCTCATTTCTATGCAAGAAATCATCTGTGATCTGTGTTTTTAGGCAAGAAATTGTCTATAATTAATAACTCATTTTAAAACTGGTATAAAAACATTTACTATACAAAAGTTAAGAATAATAATAATAATAATAATAATAATAATAATAATAATAATAATAATAATAATAATATTAATAATAATAATAATAGTAACAAAAGTAATAATAATAATAATACTTTTAATAAGGAAAAATGGAGCTTATTTTGTGTGTTACATGAGCGTTTTCTCATTTCTATGCAAAAGATCATGTGTGATCTGTGTTTTTAGGCAATCTAAGCCATTTTATAGTTTTTAATATTTAATAAAAATTAGCTTTAAAATAAAATGTTTGAAAAACTGAAATTAAACTAAATTAATTGTGTCTAACACTTTAGTAGAGGAAAAAGGAGGAGACATAAAAGTCACAAAAGTCTTAGAGTTGTCTTTAGTCGTCATATTAATAACAATAACATTTATAATAACAATACAAGTAGTACTAAATTTGCTTATATGCAAGCGCTTAATTAAGGTAACAGTTTTTTTGTTTTTTGCTTATATCTCGAAAACAGTTACTCTTATCAATTATTACTTTTTCACCAAAATTAAAGGTGATAAAATTTCCTACAAAATAGTTATTTGCATTTTTCATGTAGAACTAACCTTAAGCGAGATATAAGTTTGAAAATAATTAATATTTAAAAAAAAAGTGCTTTAACAGAAAATGTCTTGTGATTTAAAATACACTTAATTTAATGGGTCCAATACTTTATTAGAAGAAAAAGGAGGTGACATAAAAGTCACTGAAGTCTTCATAGTCGATTTTAAATGCTGTATTTTCGTCTTTGTCTCAAACATTGAAAACTGAATTACATTTTTGTTCAGTAACAGTTACAGTTTTCTTATTGGTTTTTTGCTTATATCTCGAAAACAGTTACTCCTATCAATTTTTATCTTTCTTTCAAAATTTAAGCTGATAAAATTTTCTACAAAATAGTTATTTGCATTTTTTTGTAGGATCAACCATAAGCGAGTTATAGAGTTGGATATAAATAATCTTTAACAAAAATTTGCTTTAAAATAAAATGTTTGAAAAACCGATATTAAACTAAATTAATTGGGTCTAACACTTTAGTAGAGGAAAAAGGAGAAGACATAAAAGTCACCAAAGTCTTCAGAGTCGTTTTTAGTCGTCATATTAATAACAATAACATTAATAATAATAATACTAATAGTACTATATTTGCTTACATGCAAACGCTTAATTCAGGTAACAGTTTTTTGTTTTTTTGCTTATAGCTCGAAAACAGTTACTCCTATAAATTTGAGTAATCATAAGCGAAATATAAGTTTGAAAATAATTAATATTTAAAAAAAAAGTGCTTTAACAGAAAATGTCTTGTGATTTAAAATACACTTAATTTATTGGGTCCAATACTTTATTAGAAGAGAAAGGAGGTGACAGAAAGGTCACTGAAGTTTTTAGAGTCGTTTGTAAATGCTGCATTTTCGTCTTCGTCTCAAACATTGAAAACTGAATTACATTTTTGTTCAGTAACTGTAACAGTTTTCACTTTGGTTTTTTGCTTATATCTCGAAAACATTTACTCTTATCAATTTTTATCTTTCTTTCAAAATTAAAGCTGATAAAATTTCCTACAAAATAGTTATTTGCTTTTCTTTTGTAAGACCAACCATAAGCGAGTTATAGAGTTGGATATAAACAATCTGTAACAAAAATTTGCTTTAAAATATAATGTTTGAAAAACCGAAATTAAACTAAATTAATTGGGTCTAACACTTTAGTAGAGGAAAAAGAAGAAGACATAAAAGTCACCAAAGTCTTCAGAGTCGTTTTTAGCCGTCAAATTAATAACAATAACATTAATAATAATAATACTAATATTACTAAATTTGCTTATATGCAAGCGCTTAATTAAGGTAACAGTTTCTTGCTTATATCTCGAAAACAGTTACTCCTATCAATTTTTATTTTTTACTAAAATTAAAGCTGATAAAATTTCCAACAAAATAGTTATTAACATTTTTCTTGTAGGACCAAGCATAAACGAGTTATAGAGTTGGACATAAATAATATTTAACAAAAATTTGCTTTAAAATAAAATGCTTGAAAAACCGGAATTAAACTAAATTAATTGTGTCTAACACTTTAGTAGAGGAAAAAGGAGAAGACATAAAAGTCACTAAATGTTTCAGAGTCGTCTTTAGTCGTCATATTAATAACAATAACATTAATAATAATAATACTAATAGGACTAAATTTGCTTATATGCAAACGCTTAATTAAGGTAACAGTTTTTTGGTTTCTTGCTTATATCTCGAAAACAGTTACTCCTATCAATTTTTATCTTTTTTTCAAAATCAAAACTGATAAAATTTCCTACAAAATAGTTATTTGCATTTTTTTGTAGGACCAACCATAAGCGAGTTATAGAGTTGGATATAAATAATCTTTAACAAAAATTTGCTTTAAAATAAAATGTTTGAAAAACCGATATTAAAATAAATTAATTGGGTTTAACACTTTAGTAGAGGAAAAAGGAGAAGACATAAAGTCACCAAAGTCTTCAGAGTTGTTTTTAGTACTAAATTTGCTTATATGCAAGCGCTTAATTAAGGTAACAGTTTTTTGGTTTCTTGCTTATATCTCGAAAACAGTTTCTCCTATCAATTTTTATCTTTTTACTAAAATTAAAGCTGATAAAATTTTCTACAAAATAGTAATTTGCATTTTTCATGTAGGACTAACCATAAGTGAGATATAAGTTTAAAAATAATTAATATTTAAAAAAAAGTGCTTTAACAGAAAATGTCTTGTGATGTAAAATACACTTAATTTATTGGGTCCAATACTTTATTAGAAGAAAAAGGAGGTGACATAAAAGTCACTGAAGTCTTCAGAGTCGTTTTTAAATGCTGCATTTTCGTCTTCGTCTCAAACATTGAAAACTGAATTACATTTTTGTTCAGTAACAGTTACAGTTTTCTTATTGGTTTTTTGCTTATATCTCGAAAACTGTTACTCCAATCAATTTTTATCTTTCTTTCAAAATTAAAGCTGATAAAATTTCCTACAAAATTGTTATTTGCATTTTTCTTGTAGGACCAACCATAAGCGAGTTATAGAGTTGGATATAAATAATATTTTACAAAAATTTGCTTTAAAATAAAATGTTTGAAAAACTGAAATTAAACTAATTTAATTGTGTCTAACACTTTAGTAGAGGAAAAAGAAAAAGACATAAAAGTCACTAAAGGTTTCAGTGTCGTCTTTAGTCGTCATATTAATAACATAAACATTAATAATAATAATACTAATAGTACTAAATTTGCTTATATGCAAACGCTTAATTAAGGTAACAGTGTTTTGGTTTCTTGCTTATATCTTGAAAACATTTAGTCCTATCAATTTTTATCTTTTTACAAAAATTAAAGCTGATAAAATTTCCTACAAAATAGTTATTTGCATCTTTTTTGTAAGACCAACCATAAGCGAGTTATAGAGTTGGATATAAATAATCTTTAACAAAAATTTGCTTTAAAATAAAATGTTTGAAAAACCGAAATTAAACTAAAAATTAATTGAGTCTAACACTTTAGTATAGGAAAAAGGAGAAGACATAAAAGTCACCAAAGTCTTCAGGGTCGTTTTTAGTCGTCATATTAATAACAATAACATTAATAATAATAATACTAATAGTACTAAATTTGCTTATACGCAAGCGCTTTATTAAGGTAACAGTTTTTTGGTTTCTTGCTTATATCTCGAAAACAGTTAATCCTATCAATTTTTATCTTTTTACTAAAATTAAAGCTGATAAAATTTCCTACAAAATAGTTATTTGCATTTTTCTTGTAGGACCAAGCATAAGCGAGTTATAGAGATGGATATAAATAATATTTAACAAAAATTTGCTTTTAAATAAAATGTTCGAAATACTGAAATTAAACTAAATTAATTGTGTCTAACACTTTAGTAGAGGAAAAAGAAGAAGACATAAAAGTCACTAAAGGTTTCAGAGTCGTCTTTAATTGTCATATTAACAATAACATTAATAATAATAATACTAATAGTACTAAATTTGCTTATATGCAAACGCTTAATTAAGTTAACAGTTTTTTGGTTTTTTGCTTATATCTCGAAAACAGTTACTCCTATCAATTTTTATCTTTTTACTAAAATTAAAGCTGATAAAATTTCCTACAAAATAGTTATTTGCATTTTTCATGTAGGACTAACCATAAGCGAGATGTAAGTTTAAAAATAATCAATATTTAAAAAAAAAGTGCTTTAACAGAAAATGTCTTGTGATTTAAAATACACTTAATTTATTGGGTCCAATACTTTATTAGAAGAATAAGGAGGTGACTTAAAAGTCACTGAAGTTTTCAGAGTCGTTTTTAAATGCTGCATTTTCGTCTTCGTCTCAAACATTGAAAACTGAATTACATTTTTGTTCAGTAACTGTTACAGTTTTCACTTTGTTTTTTTGCTTATATCTCGAAAACAGTTACTCCTATAAATTTTTATCTTTCCTTCAAAATTAAAGCTGATAAAATTTCCTACAAAATAGTTTTTAGCATTTTTTTTGTAGAACCAACCATAAGGGAGTTATAGAGTTGGATGTAAATAATCTTTAACAAAAATTTGCTTTAAAATAAAATGTTTGAAATACCGAAATTAAACTAAATTAATTGAGTCTAACACTTTAGTATAGGAAAAAGGAGAAGACATAAAAGTCACCAAAGTCTTCAGAGTCGTTTTTAGTCGTCATATTAATAACAATAACATTAATAATAATAATACTAATAGTACTGAATTTGCTTATATGCAAACGCTTAATTAAGGTAACAGTGTTTTGGTTTCTTGCTTATATCTCGAAAACAGTTACTCCTATCAATTTTTATCTTTTTACTAAAATTAAAGCTGATAAAATTTCCTACAAAATGGTTATTTGCATTTCTTTTGTAAGACCAACCATAAGCGAGTTATAGAGTTGGATATAAATAATCTTTAACAAAAATTTGCTTTAAAATAATATGTTTGAAAAACCGAAATTAAACTAAATTAATTGAGTCTAACACTTTAGTGTAGAAAAAAGGAGAAGACATAAAAGTCACCAAAGTCTTCAGAGTCGTTTTTAGTCGTCATATTAATAACAATAACATTAATAATAATAATACTAATAGTATTAAATTTGCTTATATGCAAGCGCTTTATTAAGGTAACAGTTTTTTGGTTTCTTGCTTATACCTCGAAAACAGTTACTCCTATCAATTTTTATCTTTTGACTAAAAGTAAAGCTGATAAAATTTCCTACAAAATAATTATTTGCATTTTTCTTGTAGGACCAAGCATAAGCGAGTTATAGAGATGGATATAAATAATATTTAACAAAAATTTGCTTTAAAATAAAATGTTTGAAATACTGAAATTAAACTAAATTAATTGGGTCTAACACTTTACTAGAGGAAAATGGAGAAGACATAAAAGTCACCAAAGTCTTCAGAGTTGCTTTTAGTACTAAATTTGCTTATATGCAAGCGCTTAATTAAGGTAACAGTTTTTTGGTTTCTTGCTTATATCTCGAAAACAGTTACTCCAATCAATTTTTATCTTTTTACTAAAATTAAAGCTGATAAAATTTCCTACAAAATAGTAATTTGCATTTTTCATGTAGGACTAACTATAATCGAGATATAAGTTCGAAAATAATTAATATTTAAAAAAAAAGAGCTTTAACAGAAAATGTCTTGTGATTTAAAATACACTTAATTTATTGGGTCCAATACTTTATTAGAAGAAAAAGGAGGTGACATAAAAGTCACTGAAGTCTTCAGAGTCGATTTTAAATGCTGCATTTTCGTCTTCGTCTCAAACGTTGAAAACTGAATTACATTTTTGTTCAGTAACTGTTACAGTTTTCACTTTGGTTTTTTGCTTATATCTCGAAAACTGTTACTCCTATCAATTTTTATCTTTTTTTCAAAATTAAAGCTGATAAAATTTCCTACAAAATTGTTATTTGCATTTTTCTTGTAGGACCAAGCATAAGCGAGTTATAGAGATGGATATAAATAATATTTAACAAAAATTTGCTTTTAAATAAAATGTTTGAAATACTGAAATTAAACTAAATTAATTGTGTCTAACACTTTAGTAGAGGAAAAAGAAGAAGACATAAAAGTCACTAAAGGTTTCAGAGTCGTCTTTAATTGTCATATTAACAATAACATTAATAATAATAATACTAATAGTACTAAATTTGCTTATATGCAAACGCTTAATTAAGTTAACAGTTTTTTGGTTTTTTGCTTATATCTCGAAAACAGTTACTCCTATCAATTTTTATCTTTTTACTAAAATTAAAGCTGATAAAATTTCCTACAAAATAGTTATTTGCATTTTTCATGTAGGACTAACCATAAGCGAGATGTAAGTTTAAAAATAATCAATATTTAAAAAAAAGTGCTTTAACAGAAAATGTCTTGTGGTTTAAAATACACTTAATTTATTGGGTCCAATACTTTATTAGAAGAATAAGGAGGTGACTTAAAAGTCACTGAAGTTTTCAGAGTCGTTTTTAAATGCTGCATTTTCGTCTTCGTCTCAAATATTGAAAACTGAATTACATTTTTGTTCAGTAACTGTTACAGTTTTCACTTTGTTTTTTTGCTTATATCTCGAAAACAGTTACTCCTATAAATTTTTATCTTTCCTTCAAAATTAAAGCTGATAAAATTTCCTACAAAATAGTTTTTAGCATTTTTTTTGTAGAACCAACCATAAGGGAGTTATAGAGTTGGATGTAAATAATCTTTAACAAAAATTTGCTTTAAAATAAAATGTTTGAAATACCGAAATTAAACTAAATTAATTGAGTCTAACACTTTAGTATAGGAAAAAGGAGAAGACATAAAAGTCACCAAAGTCTTCAGAGTCGTTTTTAGTCGTCATATTAATAACAATAACATTAATAATAATAATACTAATAGTACTGAATTTGCTTATATGCAAACGCTTAATTAAGGTAACAGTGTTTTGGTTTCTTGCTTATATCTCGAAAACAGTTACTCCTATCAATTTTTATCTTTTTACTAAAATTAAAGCTGATAAAATTTCCAACAAAATGGTTATCTGCATTTCTTTTGTAAGACCAACCATAAGCGAGTTATAGAGTTGGATATAAATAATCTTTAACAAAAATTTGCTTTAAAATAATATGTTTGAAAAACCGAAATTAAACTAAATTAATTGAGTCTAACACTTTAGTGTAGAAAAAAGGAGAAGACATAAAAGTCACCAAAGTCTTCAGAGTCGTTTTTAGTCGTCATATTAATAACAATAACATTAATAATAATAATACTAATAGTATTAAATTTGCTTATATGCAAGCGCTTTATTAAGGTAACAGTTTTTTGGTTTCTTGCTTATACCTCGAAAACAGTTACTCCTATCAATTTTTATCTTTTTACTAAAAGTAAAGCTGATAAAATTTCCTACAAAATAATTATTTGCATTTTTCTTGTAGGACCAAGCATAAGCGAGTTATAGAGATGGATATAAATAATATTTAACAAAAATTTGCTTTAAAATAAAATGTTTGAAATACTGAAATTAAACTAAATTAATTGGGTCTAACACTTTACTAGAGGAAAATGGAGAAGACATAAAAGTCACCAAAGTCTTCAGAGTTGCTTTTAGTACTAAATTTGCTTATATGCAAGCGCTTAATTAAGGTAACAGTTTTTTGGTTTCTTGCTTATATCTCGAAAACAGTTACTCCAATCAATTTTTATCTTTTTACTAAAATTAAAGCTGATAAAATTTCCTACAAAATAGTAATTTGCATTTTTCATGTAGGACTAACTATAATCGAGATATAAGTTCGAAAATAATTAATATTTAAAAAAAAAGAGCTTTAACAGAAAATGTCTTGTGATTTAAAATACACTTAATTTATTGGGTCCAATACTTTATTAGAAGAAAAAGGAGGTGACATAAAAGTCACTGAAGTCTTCAGAGTCGATTTTAAATGCTGCATTTTCGTCTTCGTCTCAAACGTTGAAAACTGAATTACATTTTTGTTCAGTAACTGTTACAGTTTTCACTTTGGTTTTTTGCTTATATCTCGAAAACTGTTACTCCTATCAATTTTTATCTTTTTTTCAAAATTAAAGCTGATAAAATTTCCTACAAAATTGTTATTTGCATTTTTCTTGTAGGACCAACCATAAGCGAGTTATAGAGTTGGATATAAATAATATTTTACAAAAATTTGCTTTAAAATAAAATGTTTGAAAAACTGAAATTAAACTAATTTAATTGTGTCTAACACTTTAGTAGAGGAAAAAGAAAAAGACATAAAAGTCACTAATGGTTTCAGAGTCGTCTTTAGTCGTCATATTAATAACATAAACATTAATAATAATAATACTAATAGTACTAAATTTGCTTATATGCAAACGCTTAATTAAGGTAACAGTGTTTTGGTTTCTTGCTTATATCTCGAAAACAGTTACTCCAATGAATTTTTATCTTTTTACTAAAATTAAAGCTGATGAAATTTCCTACAAAATAGTTATTTGCATCTCTTTTGTAAGACCAACCATAAGCGAGTTATAGAGTTGGATATAAATAATCTTTAACAAAAATTTGCTTTAATATAAAATGTTTGTAAAACCGAAATTAAACTAAAAATTAATTGAGTCTAACACTTTAGTATAGGAAAAAGGAGAAGACATAAAAGTCACCAAAGTCTTCAGAGTCGTTTTTAGTCGTCATATTAATAACAATAACATTAATAATAATAATACTAATAGTACTAAATTTGCTTATACGCAAGCGCTTTATTAAGGTAACAGTTTTTTGGTTTCTTGCTTATATCTCGAAAACAGTTAATCCTATCAATTTTTATCTTTTTACTAAAATTAAAGCTGATAAAATTTCCTACAAAATAGTTATTTGCATTTTTCTTGTAGGACCAAGCATAAGCGAGTTATAGAGATGGATATAAATAATATTTAACAAAAATTTGCTTTAAAATAAAATGTTTGAAATACTGAAATTAAACTAAATTAATTGTGTCTAACACTTTAGTAGAGGAAAAAGAAGAAGACATAAAAGTCACTAAAGGTTTCAGAGTCGTCTTTAATTGTCATATTAATAACAATAACATTAATAATAATAATACTAATAGTACTAAATTTGCTTATATGCAAGCGCTTAATTAAGGTAACAGTTTTTTGGTTTCTTGCTTATATCTCGAAAACAGTTACTCCAATCAATTTTTATCTTTTTACTAAAATTAAAGCTGATAAAATTTCCTACAAAATAGTTATTTGCATTTTTCATGTAGGACTAACCATAAGCGAGATGTAAGTTTAAAAATAATCAATATTTAAAAAAAAGTGCTTTAACAGAAAATGTCTTGTGATTTAAAATACACTTAATTTATTGGGTCCAATACTTTATTAGAAGAATAAGGAGGTGACTTAAAAGTCACTGAAGTCTTCAGAGTCGTTTTTAAATGCTGCATTTTCGTCTTCGTCTCAAACATTGAAAACTGAATTACATTTTTGTTCAGTAACTGTTACAGTTTTCACTTTGGTTTTTTGCTTATATCTCGAAAACAGTTACTCCTATAAATTTTTATCTTTCCTTCAAAATTAAAGCTGATAAAATTTCCTACAAAATAGTTTTTAGCATATTTTTTGTAGAACCAACCATAAGGGAGTTATAGAGTTGGATGTAAATAATCTTTAACAAAAATTTGCTTTAAAATAAAATGTTTGAAATACCGAAATTAAACTAAATTAATTGAGTCTAACACTTTAGTATAGGAAAAAGGAGAAGACATAAAAGTCACCAAAGTCTTCAGAGTCGTTTTTAGTCGTCATATTAATAACAATAACATTAATAATAATAATACTAATAGTACTGAATTTGCTTATATGCAAACGCTTAATTAAGGTAACAGTGTTTTGGTTTCTTGCTTATATCTCGAAAACAGTTACTCCTATCAATTTTTATCTTTTTACTAAAATTAAAGCTGATAAAATTTCCTACAAAATAGTTATTTGCATTTCTTTTGTAAGACCAACCATAAGCGAGTTATAGAGTTGGATATAAATAATCTTTAACAAAAATTTGCTTTAAAATAAAATGTTTGAAAAACTGAAATTAAACTAAATTAATTGTGTCTAACACTTTAGTGAAGGAAAATGGAGAAGACATAAAAGTCTCTAAAGGTTTCAGAATTGTCTTTAGTCGTCATATTAATAACAATAACATTAATAATAATAAAACTAATAGTACTAAATTTGCTTATATGCAAACGCTGCATTAAGGTAATAGTTTTTTGGTTTCTTGCTTATATCTCGAAAATAGTTACTCCTATCAATTTTTAACTTTTCACCAAAATTAAAGATGATAAAATTTCCTGCAAAAGAGTTATTTGCATTTTTCATGTAGAACAAACCATAAGCGAGATATAAGTTTGAAAATAATTAATAATTAAAAAAAATGTGTTTTAGCAGAAAATGTCTTGTGATTTAAAATACACTTAATTTATTGGGTCCAATACTTAATTAGAAGAAAAAGGAGGTGCAAATAACTATTTTGTTGGAAATTTTATCAGCTTTAATTGTGAAAGAAAGATAAAATTTGATAGGAGTAACTGTTTTCGAGATATAAGCAAAAAACCAATAAGAAAACTGTAACTGTTACTGAACAAAAATGTAATTCAGTTTTCAATGTTTGAGACGAAGACAAAAATGCAGCATTTAAAAACGACTCTGAAGACTTCAGTGACTTTTATGTCACCTTCTTTTTCTTCTAATAAAGTATTGGACCCAATAAATTAAGTGTATTTTAAACCACAAGACATTTTCTGTTAGAACACTTTTTTTTAATTATTAATTATTTAATATCTCGCTTATGGTTAGTTCTACATGAAAAATGCAAATAACTATTTTGTAGAAAATTTTATCACCTTTAATTTTGGTGAAAAAGTAAAAATTGATAGGAGTAACTGTTTTCGAGATATAAGCAAAAAACAAAAAAACTGTTACCTTAATTAAGCGCTTGCATATAAGCAAATTTAGTACTACTAGTATTGTTATTATAAATGTTATTGTTATTAATATGACGACTAAAGACAACTCTAAGACTTTTGTGACTTTTATGTCTCCTCCTTTTTCCTATACTTAAGTGTTAGACACAATTAATTTAGTTTAATTTCAGTTTTTCAAACATTTTATTTTAAAGCTAATTTTTCTTAAATATTAAAAACTATAAAATGGCTTAGATTGCCTAAAAACACAGATCACACATGATCTTTTGCATAGAAATGAGAAAAGGTTCATGTAACACACAAAATAAGCTCCATTTTTCCTTATTAAAAGTATTATTATTATTATTACTTTTGTTACTATTACTATTATTATTATTATTATTATTATTATTATTATTATTATTAACTTTTGTATAGTAAATGTTTTTATACCAGTTTTAAAATGAGTTATTAATTTTAGACAATTTCTTGCCTAAAAACACAGATCACAGATGATTTCTTGCATAAAAATGAGAAAACACTCATATAACACACAAAATAAGCTTCATTTTTGCTTAGAAAACTAAGCTTACTTTTATTACTATTATTATTATTTTTATTAATATTATTGTTATTATTATTATTATTATTATTATTACTATTGTTATTATTATTATTATTATTATTATTATTATTATTATTATTATTATTATTATTATTATTATTATTATTATTATTATTATTATTATTATTAAAAACCGATTATAACTTTTGTATAGTATTGTTTTTATACCAGTTTTAAAATGAGTGATTAATTTTAGCCAATTTCTTGCCTAAAAACTATAAAATGGCTTAGATTGCCTAAAAACACAGATCACACATGATCTTTTGCATAGAAATGAGAAAACGCTCATATAACACAAAATAAGCTTCATTTTTGCTTAGAAAACTAAGCTTACTTTTATTACTACTATTATTATTATTTTTATTATTATTATTATTATTACAATTATTTTTATTATCATTATTACTATTATTATTATTATTATTATTATTATTATTATTATTATTATTATTATTATTATTAACTTTTGTATAGTAAATGTTTTTATACCAGTTTTGAATTGAGTTATTAATTTTAGACAATTTCTTGCCTAAAAACACAGATCACAGATGATTTCTTGCATAGAAATGAGAAAACGCTCATATAACACACAAAATAAGCTTCATTTTTGCTTAGAAAACTAAGCTTACTTTTATTACTATTATTATTTTTATTATTATTATTATTATTATTATTATTATTATTCTTATTATTATTAAAAACTTATATTAAACAGACAGAAAACGTCGTATTCTGACACAAAAAAAGAATTACGTTATACACTTGACGAGAACGGCGTATCTCGGACTCTTATAGGACTCTTATAGGGTCAAAAAGTATCAGTTTGGATTAAAACAAATTATTTTTGTTGACTCTCAGTCTGAATTGTTCATCAGTTCAAACAAAAACGGCTTATTTTAGACGATCTTTTGCTTTGAACAAGAAAACTTACATCGAACAGACTAAAAAGGTATTAATCTGGCATAAAAGAGCAATTTATGTATCACTTTGGATAAAGGCAGCTAATCCTATTCGTTTCATTGCCTAAAATAGACAAAATTGTTAAAAAATCTAACAAAAACGCTGTATTCTAGCACAAAATACTAATTACATTATAGTTTTGACGAGAATACCTTATTTGGAATGATTCTATGCTTCCAAACGAGTAAATTTTTATTAAACAGATGCCAAACATCATGTTTTGTCCTATAAAGACATTTTATATTGCAGTTTGTATTAAAACAAAATATTTTCGTTGATTCTTTGTTAGAAGCAGCAAACCTAACATTAAAGAATCTGAAAACTTTGTATTCGGACACAAACCACCGAATTTTGTATCAGTTTAGACAAAAACGGTTGATTTTCGACAATATTTTGCTTTTAACAAGAAAACTTACATCAAACTGACTAAAAACGTTTTATTTTAGCACAAAACAAAAGATTTGCGTTATAGTCTTAAAGCTGATTCATGCCACAGTTTGGATAAAAACCAATTATTTTTGTTAATTCATTGTTACAAACAAGAAACCTTACATCAAAGAAACTGAAAACCGCTTATTCAGGCACAGAAATTCGAATTACGTTTCAGTCTGGACAAAAACTGCTTATTTTGGACGATCCTTTGTTTTGAACACGAAAACTTACATTAAAAAGATTAAAAACGTCTTATTCTGGCTGAAAACTGCAAATTATATATGACTCTAGATAAAAGCAATTTATCCTGATTACTCCTTTGCTTAGAATAGAGCAAACTTGTATAAAACTTAATGAAAACTTTAAATTTCGTCTCAAAGAAATAATTTACGTTATAGTTTTGACCAGCACTGTTTATTTCAAACGAATTTATGATTCGAAACTAATGAACTTTTATGGGGCAGATGCAAAACCACATATTACCATATAAAGCGTTGTTTTAAAGCAAAGTATTACCTTTTGCAACAAGAAATTTCACGTCAAAGAAACTGAAAACTTCGTATCCATGTATAAATTTCGAATTACGTATCAGTTTAGGCAAATACAGCTTATTTTAAACGATTCCTTTCTATAAACAAGAAAAATTTTATCAAGCATATTGAAAACGTCTTATTCTCGAAAATAAGAGCAAATTATGTATCAGTTTTAACAAAAGCGGATTACTCTGTTTGATTCTATGCTTAGAGTAGAGTAAACTACTTTAAAACGTAATGAAAACTCTATATTCAAGCTCAAAAGAAGAAATTATGTTAGAGTTTTGACAAAAAAAAATATTCCGGACGATTACATACTTCGAAGTAAGCAAACTTTAATTGAACAAGTGCAAAAGCTAATACTTTGCTTTAAAATAACGATTTATGTGGTAATATGTTATTTTGCATCTGTCCTATAAAAGTTTACTCGTTTCGCTCCATTGAATCATTCGAAATAAATTATTTTAACACAACAACAACGAAAATAATTTGTTTTTGTTTAAACTGTATCATAAGTCGCTTTTATAAATCGAACTAAGACGTTTGGCATTTGTTTAGTGAAAGTTTTCTCGTTTGGGGGAATAAAATCGTTTGAAATTAACAGTTCTGGTCAAAACTATAACGTAAATTATTTCTTTGAGACGAAATTTAAAGTTTTCATTAAGTTTTATACAAGTTTTCTCTATTCTAAGCAAAGGAGTAATCAGGATAAACTGCTTTTATCCAAAGTAATACATAATTTGCAGTTTTGAGCCAGAATAAGACGTTTTTAATCTTTTTAATGTAAGTTTTCGTGTTCAAAAGAAAGAATCGTCTAAAATAAGCAATTTGTGTCTAGACTGAAACGTAATTTGATTTTCTGGGCCTGAATAAGAGGTTTTCAGTTTTTTTGATGTAAGGTTTCTTGTTTGTAACAATGAATAAACGAAAATCATTGGTTTTAATCCAAACTGTGACATAAATCGTTTTTTAAAGGCGAAATCAGACGTTTTGCCTCTGTTCAGTGAAAGTATACTGGTTTCAAAGCATAGAATCGTTTGAAATTAACAGTTCTCGTCAAGACTATAACGCAAATCTTTAAAGTGATACAAAGATATAATTTACGTTATAGTTTTGACCAGAACTGTTAATTTCAAACGATTTTATGCCCCCAAACGAGAAAACTTTCAATAAACAGATGCCAAACGTCTTAGTTCGTTTTATAAAAGCGACTTATGTTACAGTTTAAACAAAAACAAATTATTTTCGTTGTTGTTGTGTCAAAATAATTTATTTCGAATGATTCAATGGAGCGAAACGAGTAAACTTTTATAGGACAGATGCAAAATACCATATTACCACATAAATCGTTATTTTAAAGCAAAGTATTAGCTTTTGCACTTGTTCAATTAAAGTTTGCTTACTTCGAAGTATGTAATAGTCCGAAATATTTTTTTTTGCCAAAACTATAACGTAATTTGTTCTTTTGAGCTTGAATATAGAGTTTTCATTACGTTTTATAGTAGTTTACTCTACTCTAAGCATAGAATCAAACAGAGTAATCCGCTTTTGTTAAAACTGATACATAATTTGCTCTTATTTTCGAGAATAAGACGTTTTCAATATGCTTGATAAAATTTTTCTTGTTTATAGCAAGAAATCGTTTAAAATAAGCTGTATTTTCCTAAACTGATACGTAATTCGATATTTATGCATGGATACGAAGTTTTCAGTTTCTTTGACGTGAAATTTCTTTTTGCAAAAGGTAATACTTTGCTTTAAAACAACGCTTTATACGGTAATATGTGGTTTTGCATCTGCCCCATAAAAGTTCATTAGTTTCGAATCATAAATTCGTTTGAAATAAACAGTGCTGGTCAAAACTATAACGTAAGTTATTTCTTTGAGACTAAATTTAAAGTTTTCATTAAATTTTATACAAGTTTACTCTATTCTAAGTAAAGGAGTAATCAGGATAAATTGCTTTTATCTAGAGTAATATATAATTTGCAGTTTTCAGCCAGAATAAGACGTTTTTAATCTTTTTAATGTAAGTTTTCATGTTCAAAACAATGGATCGTCTAAAATAAGCAACTTTTGTCCAGACTGAAACGTAATTCGAATTTCTGTGCCTGAATAAGGGGTTTTCAGTTTCTTTGATGTAAGGTTTCTTGTTTGTAACAATAAATTAACAAAAATAATTGGTTTTTATCCAAACTGTGGCATGAATCAGCTTTAAGACTATAACGCAAATCTTTTGTTTTGTGCTAAAATAAGACGTTTTTAGTCAGTTTGATATAAATTTTCTTGTTCAAAGCAAAATATTGTCGAAAATCAACCGTTTTTGTCTAAACTGATACAAAATTCGGTAGTTTGTGTCCGAATACAAAGTTTTCAGATTCTTTAATGTTAGGTTTGCTGCTTCTAACAAAGAATCAACGAAAATATTTTGTTTTAATACAAACTGCAATATAAAATGTCTTTATAGGACAAAACATGATGTTTGGCATCTGTTTAATAAAAATTTACTCGTTTGGATGCATAGAATTATTCCAAATAAGGTATTCTCGTCAAAACTATAATGTAATTAGTATTTTGTGCTGGAATACAGCGTTTTTGTTAGATTTTTTAACAATTTTGTCTATTTTAGGCAATGAAACGAATAGGATTAGCTGCCTTTATCCAAAGTGATACATAAATTGCTCTTTTATGCCAGATTAATACGTTTTTAGTCTGTTCGATGTAAGTTTTCTTGTTCAAAGCAATAGATCGTTTAAAATAAGCCGTTTTTGTTTGAACTGATGAACAATTCAGACTGAGAGTCAACAAAAATAATTTGTTTTAATCCAAACTGATACTTTTTGACCCTATAAGAGTCCTATAAGAGTCCGAGATACGCCGTTCTCGTCAAGTCTATAACGTAATTCGTTTTTTTGTGTCAGAATACGACGTTTTCTGTCTGTTTAATATAAGTTTTTAATAATAATAATAATAATAATAATAATAATAATTATTATAATAACAAAAATAATAATAGTAATAAAAGTAAGCTTAGTTTTCTAAGCAAAAATGAAGCTTATTTTGTGTGTTGTATGAGCGTTTTCTCATTTCTATGCAAGAAATCATCTGTGATCTGTGTTTTTAGGCAAGAAATTGTCTAAAATTAATAACTCAATTCAAAACTGGTATAAAAACATTTACTATACAAAAGTTAATAATAATAATAATAATAATAATATTAATAATAATAATAATAATAATAATAATAATAATAATAATAGTAATAATAATATTAATAATAATAATAATAATAATAATAATAATAATAATAATAATAGTAATAAAAGTAAGCTTAGTTTTCTAAGCAAAAATAAAGCTTATTTTGTGTGTTATATGAGCGTTTTCTCATTTCTATGCAAAAGATCATGTGTGATCTGTGTTTTTAGGCAATCTAAGCCATTTTATAGTTTTTAGGCAAGAAATTGGCTAAAATTAATCACTCATTTTAAAACTGGTATAAAAACAATACTATACAAAAGTTATAATCGGTTTTTAATAATAATAATAATAATAATAATAATAATAATAATAATAACAATAATAATAATAATAATAATAATAATAATAATAATAATAATAATAATAATAATAATAATAATAATAATAACAATAATATTAATAAAAATAATAATAATAGTAATAGTAACAAAAGTAATAATAATAATAATACTTTTAATAAGGAAAATTGGAGCTTATTTTGTGTGTTACATGAGCGTTTTCTCATTTCTATGCAAAAGATCATGTGTGATCTGTGTTTTTAGGCAATCTAAGCCATTTTATAGTTTTTAATATTTAACAAAAATTAGCTTTAAAATAAAATGTTTGAAAAACTGAAATTAAACTAAATTAATTGTGTCTAACACTTTAGTAGAGGAAAAAGGAGGAGACATAAAAGTCACAAAAGTCTTAGAGTTGTCTTTATCTTTTTTTCAAAATTAAAGCTGATAAAATTTTCTACAAAATAGTTATTTTTTTTGTAGGACCAACCATAAGCGAGTTATAGAGTTGGATATAAATAATCTTTAACAAAAATTTGCTTTAAAATAAAATGTTTGAAAAACCGATATTAAACTAAATTAATTGGGTCTAACACTTTAGTTGAGGAAAAAGGAGAAGACATAAAAGTCACCAAAGTCTTCAGAGTTGTTTTTAGTACTAAATTTGCTTATATGCAAGCGCTTAATTAAGGTAACAGTTTTTTGGTTTCTTGCTTATATCTCGAAAACAGTTACTCCTATCAATTTTTATCTTTCTTTCAAATTAAAGCTGATAAAATTTCCTACAAAATAGTTTTTTGCATTTTTTTTGTAGAAGCAACCATAAACGAGTTATAGAGTTAGATATAAATAATCTTTAACAAAAATTTTCTTTAAAATAAAATGTTTGAAAAACCGAAATTAAACTAAATTAATTAAGACTAACACTTTAGTAGAGGAAAAAGGAGAAGACATAAAAGTCACCAAAGTCTTCAGAGTCGTTTTTAGTCGTCATATTAATAACAATAACATTAATAATAATAATACTAATAGTATTAAATTTGCTTACATGCAAACGCTTAATTCAGGTAACAGTTTTTTGTTTTTTTGCTTATAGCTCGAAAACAGTTACTTCTATAAATTTGAGTAATCATAAGCGAAATATAAGTTTGAAAATAATTAATATTTAAAAAAAAGTGCTTTAACAGAAAATGTCTTGTGATTTAAAATACACTTAATTTATTGGGTCCAATACTTTATTAGAAAAAAAGGAGGTGACAGAAAGGTCACTGAAGTTTTTAGAGTCGTTTGTAAATGCTGCATTTTCGTCTTCGTCTCAAACATTGAAAACTGAATTACATTTTTGTTCAGTAACTGTAACAGTTTTCACTTTGGTTTTTTGCTTATATCTCGAAAACATTTACTCTTATCAATTTTTATCTTTCTTTCAAAATTAAAGCTGATAAAATTTCCTACAAAATAGTTATTTGCATTTCTTTTGTAAGGCCAACCATAAGCGAGTTATAGAGTTGGATATAAACAAACTTTAACAAAAATTTGCTTTAAAATAAAATGTTTGAAAAACCGAAATTAAACTAAATTAATTGGGTCTAACACTTTAGTAGAAGAAAAAGAAGAAGACATAAAAGTCACCAAAGTCTTCAGAGTCGTTTTTAGTCGTCAAATTAATAACAATAACATTAATAATAATAATAATACTAATATTACTAAATTTGCTTATATGCCAGCGCTTAATTAAGGTAACAGTTTCTTGCTTATATCTCGAAAACAGTTACTCCTATCAATTTTTTTCTTTTTACTAAAATTAAAGCTGATAAAATTTCCAACAAAATAGTTATTAACATTTTTCTTGTAGGACCAAGCATAAACAAGTTATAGAGTTGGACATAAATAATATTTAACAAAAATTTGCTTTAAAATAAAATGCTTGAAAAACCGGAATTAAACTAAACTAATTGTGTCTAACACTTTAGTAGAGGAAAAAGGAGAAGACATAAAAGTCACCAAAGTCTTCAGAGTTGTTTTTAGTACTAAATTTGCTTATATGCAAGCGCTTAATTAAGGTAACAGTTTTTTGGTCTCTTGCTTACATCTCGAAAACAGTTACTCCTATCAATTTATATCTTTTTACTAAAACTAAAGCTGATAAAATTTCCTACAAAGTAGTAATTTGCATTTTTCATGCAGGACTAACCATAAGCGAGATATAAGTTTGAAAATAATTAATATTTAAAAAAAAAGTGCTTTAACAGAAAATGTCTTGTGATTTAAAATACACTTAATTTATTGGGTCCAATACTTTATTAGAAGAAAAAGGAGGTGACATAAAAGTCACTGAAGTCTTCAGAGTCGATTTTAAATGCTGCATTTTCGTCTTCGTCTCAAACATTGAAAACTGAATTACATTTTTGTTCAGTAACAGTTACAGTTTTCTTATTGGTTTTTGGTTATATCTCGAAAACTGTTATTCCTATCAATTTTTATCTTTTTTTCAAAATTAAAGCTGATAAAATTTTCTACAAAATCGTTATTTGCATTTTTCCTGTAGGACCAACCATAAGCGAGTTATAAAGTTGGATATGAATAATATTTAACAAAAATTTGCTTTAAAATAAAATGTTTGAAAAACTGAAACTCTAAGACTTTATTGACTTTTATTCTCCTCCTTTTTCCTCTACTAAAGTGTTAGACACAATTAATTTAGTTTAATTTCAGTTTTTTAAACATTTTATTTTAAAGCAAATTTTTGTTTTTTTGTAGGACCAACCATAAGCGAGTTATAGAGTTGGATATAAATAATCTTTAACAAAAATTTGCTTTAAAATAAAATGTTTGAAAAACCGATATTAAACTAAATTAATTGGGTCTAACATTTTAGTAGAGGAAAAAGGAGAAAACATAAAAGTCACCAAAGACTTCAGAGTTGTTTTTAGTACTAAATTTGCTTATATGCAAGCGCTTAATTAAGGTAACAGTTTTTTGGTTCCTTGCTTATATCTCGAAAACAGTTACTCCTATCAATTTTTACCTTTTCACCAAAATTAAAGATGATAAAATTTCCTGCAAAATAGTTTATTGCATTTTTTATGTAGAACAAACCATAAGCGAGATATAAGTTTGAAAATAATTAATAATTAAAAAAAAAATGTGTTTTAACAGAAAATGTCTTGTGATTTAAAATACACTTAATTTATTGGGTCCAATACTTAATTAGAAGAAAAAGGAGGTGCAAATAAGTATTTTGTTAGAAATTTTATCAGCTTTAATTGTGAAAGAAAGATAAAATTTGATAGGAGTAACTGGTTTCGAGATATAAGCAAAAAACCAATAAGAAAACTGTAACTGTTACTGAACAAAAATGTAATTCAGTTTTCAATGTTTGAGACGAAGACAAAAATGCAGCATTTAAAAACGACTCTGAAGACTTCAGTGACTTTTATGTCACCTTCTTTTTCTTCTAATAAAGTATTGGACCCAATAAATTAAGTGTATTTTAAATCACAAGACATTTTCTGTTAGAACACTTTTTTTTAATTATAAATTAATTAATATCTCGCTTATGGTTAGTTCTACATGAAAAATGCAAATAACTATTTTGTAGAAAATTTTATCACCTTTAATTTTGGTGAAAAAGTAAAAATTGATAGGAGTAACTGTTTTCGAGATATAAGCAAAAAACAAAAAAACTGTTACCTTAATTAAGCGCTTGCATATAAGCAAATTTAGTACTACTAGTATTGTTATTATAAATGTTATTGTTATTAATATGACGACTAAAGACAACTCTAAGACTTTTGTGACTTTTATGTCTCCTCCTTTTTCCTATACTTAAGTGTTAGACACAATTAATTTAGTTTAATTTCAGTTTTTCAAACATTTTATTTTAAAGCTAATTTTTCTTAAATATTAAAAACTATAAAATGGCTTAGATTGCTTAAAAACACAGATCACACATGATCTTTTGCATAGAAATGAGAAAAGGCTCATGTAACACACAAAATAAGCTTCATTTTTCCTTATTAAAAGTATTATTATTATTATTACTTTTGTTACTATTACTATTATTATTATTATTATTATTATTAATATTATTATTATTATTATTATTATTATTATTATTATTATTATTATTAACTTTTGTATAGTAAATGTTTTTATACCAGTTTTAAAATGAGTTATTAATTTTAGACAATTTCTTGCCTAAAAACACAGATCACAGATGATTTCTTGCATAAAAATGAGAAAACACTCATATAACACACAAAATAAGCTTCATTTTTGCTTAGAAAACTAAGCTTACTTTTATTACTATTATTATTATTTTTATTAATATTATTGTTATTATTATTATTATTATTATTACTATTGTTATTATTATTATTATTATTATTATTATTATTATTATTATTATTATTATTAAAAACCGATTATAACTTTTGTATAGTATTGTTTTTATACCAGTTTTAAAATGAGTGATTAATTTTAGCCAATTTCTTGCCTAAAAACTATAAAATGGCTTAGATTGCCTAAAAACACAGATCACACATGATCTTTTGCATAGAAATGAGAAAACGCTCATATAACACAAAATAAGCTTCATTTTTGCTTAGAAAACTAAGCTTACTTTTATTACTACTATTATTATTATTTTTATTATTATTATTATTATTACAATTATTTTTATTATCATTTTTACTATTATTATTATTATTATTATTATTATTATTATTATTACTATTATTATTATTATTATTATTATTATTATTATTATTATTATTATTATTATTATTATTATTATTATTAAGAACCGATTATAACTTTTGTATAGTAAATGTTTTTATACCAGTTTTAAAATGAGTTATTAATTTTAGACAATTTCTTGCCTAAAAACACAGATCACAGATGATCTCTTGCATAGAAATGAGAAAACGCTCATATAACACACAAAATAAGCTTCATTTTTGCTTAGAAAACTAAGCTTACTTTTATTACTATTATTATTATTTTTATTATTATTATTATTATTACTATTATTATTATTATTGTTTTTATTATTAATATTATTATTATTATTATTATTATTATTATTATTATTAACTTTTGTATAGTAAATGTTTTTATACCAGTTTTGAATTGAGTTATTAATTTTAGACAATTTCTTACCTAAAAACACAGATCACAGATGATTTCTTGCATAGAAATGAGAAAACGCTCATATAACACACAAAATAAGCTTCATTTTTGCTTAGAAAACTAAGCTTACTTTTATTACTATTATTATTTTTATTATTATTATTATTATTATTATTATTATTATTATTATTATTATTAAAAACTTATATTAAACAGACAGAAAACGTCGTATTCTGACACAAAAAAAGAATTACGTTATACACTTGACGAGAACGGCGTATCTCGGACTCTTATAGGACTCTTATAGGGTCAAAAATTATCAGTTTGGATTAAAACAAATTATTTTTGTTGACTCTCAGTCTGAATTGTTCATCAGTTCAAACAAAAACGGCTTATTTTAGACGATCTTTTGCTTTGAACAAGAAAACTTACATCGAACAGACTAAAAACGTATTAATCTGCCATAAAAGAGCAATTTATGTATCACTTTGGATAAAGGCAGCTAATCCTATTCGTTTCATTGCCTAAAATAGACAAAATTGTTAAAAAATCTAACAAAAACGCTGTATTCTAGCACAAAATACTAATTACATTATAGTTTTGACGAGAATACCTTATTTGGAATGATTCTATGCTTCCAAACGAGTAAATTTTTATTAAACAGATGCCAAACATCATGTTTTGTCCTATAAAGACATTTTATATTGCAGTTTGTATTAAAACAAAATATTTTCGTTGATTCTTTGTTAGAAGCAGCAAACCTAACATTAAAGAATCTGAAAACTTTGTATTCGGACACAAACCACCGAATTTTGTATCAGTTTAGACAAAAACGGTTGATTTTCGACAATATTTTGCTTTGAACAAGAAAATTTATATCAAACTGACTAAAAACGTCTTATTTTAGCACAAAACAAAAGATTTGCGTTATAGTCTTAAAGCTGATTCTTGCCACAGTTTGGATAAAAACCAATTATTTTTGTTAATTCATTGTTACAAACAAGAAACCTTACATCAAAGAAACTGAAAACCCCTTATTCAGGCACAGAAATTCGAATTACGTTTCAGTCTGGACAAAAACTGCTTATTTTAGACGATCCTTTGTTTTGAACACGAAAACTTACATTAAAAAGATTAAAAACGTCTTATTCTGGCTGAAAACTGCAAATTATATATTACTCTAGCTAAAAGCAATTTATCCTGATTACTCCTTTGCTTAGAATAGAGCAAACTTGTATAAAACTTAATGAAAACATTAAATTTCGTCTCAAAGAAATAATTTACGTTATAGTTTTGACCAGCACTGTTTATTTCAAAAGTTATAATCGGTTTTTAATAATAATAATAATAATAATAATAATAGTAATAATAATAATAAAAATAATAGTAATAATAATAATAATAATAAAAATAATAATATTAGTAGTAATAAAAGTAAGCTTAGTTTTCTAAGCAAAAATAAAGCTTATTTTGTGTTATATGAGTGTTTTCTCATTTCTATGCAAGAAATCATCTGTGATCTGTGTTTTTAGACAAGAAATTGTCTAAAATTAATAACTCATTTTAAAACTGGTATAAAAACATTTACTATACAAAAGTTAATAATAATAATAATAATAATAATAATAATAATAATAATAATAATAATAATAATATTAATAATAATAATAATAATAGTAATAGTAACAAAAGTAATAATAATAATACTTTTAATAAGGAAAAATGGAGCTTATTTTGTGTGTTACATGAGCGCTTTCTCATTTCTATGCAAAAGATCATGTGTGATCTGTGTTTTTAGGCAATCTAAGCCATTTTATAGTTTTTAATATTTAACAAAAATTAGCTTTAAAATAAAATGTTTGAAAAACTGAAATTAAACTAAATTAATTGTGTCTAACACTTTAGTATAGGAAAAAGGAGGAGAAATAAAAGTCACAAAAGTCTTAGAGTTGTCTTTAGTCGTCATATTAATAACAATAACATTTATAATAACAATACTAGTAGTACTAAATTTGCATATATGCAAGCGCTTAATTAAGGTAACAGTTTTTTTGTTTTTTGCTTATATCTCGAAAACAGTTACTCCTATTAATTTTTACTTTTTCACCAAAATTAAAGGTGATAAAATTTCCTACAAAATAGTTATTTGCATTTTTCATGTAGAACTAACCATAAGCGAGATATAAGTTAAATAATTAATAATTAAAAAAAAGTGTTTTAACAGAAAATGTCTTGTGATTTAAAATACAGTTCTAATTAAGTATTGGACCCAATAAATTAAGTGTATTTTAAATCACAAGACATTTTTTGTTAAAACACATTTTTTTTTAATTATTAATTATTTTCAAACTTATATCTCGCTTATGGTTTGTTCTACATGAAAAATGCTAATAACTATTTTGCAGGAAATTTTATCATCTTTAATTTTGGTGAAAAGGTAAAAATTGATAGGAGTAACTGTTTTCGAGATATAAGCAAGAAACCAAAAAACTATTACCTTACTGCAGCGTTTGCATATAAGCAAATTTAGTACTATTAGTTTTATTATTATTAATGTTATTGTTATTAATATGACGACTAAAGACGATTCTGAAACCTTTAGAGACTTTTATGTCTTCTCCTTTTTTCTCCACTAAAGTGTTAGACACAATTAATTTAGTTAAATTTCAGTTTTTCAAACATTTTATTTTAAAGCAAATTTTTGTTAGATATTATTTATATTCATCTCTATAACTCGCTTATGCTTGGTCCTACAAAAGAAATGCAAATAACTATTTTGTAGGAAATTTTATCAGCTTTAATTTTGGTGAAAAAGTAAAAATTGATAGGAGTAACTGTTTTCGAGATATAAGCAAAAAACAAAAAAACTGTTACCTTAATTAAGCGCTTGCATATAAGCAAATTTAGTACTACTAGTATTGTTATTATAAATGTTATTGTTATTAATATGACGACTAAAGACAACTCTAAGACTTTTGTGACTTTTATTTCTCCTCCTTTTTCCTATACTAAAGTGTTAGACACAATTAATTTAGTTTAATTTCAGTTTTTCAAACATTTTATTTTAAAGCTAATTTTTGTTAAATATTAAAAACTATAAAATGGCTTAGATTGCCTAAAAACACAGATCACACATGATCTATTGCATAGAAATGAGAAAACGCTCGTGTAACACACAAAATAAGCTCCATTTTTATTTATTAAAAGTATTATTATTATTACTTTTGTTACTATTACTATTATTATTATTATTAATATTATTATTATTATTATTATTATTATTATTATTATTATTATTATTATTATTATTATTATTATTATTATTATTATTATTATTATTATTATTATTAAGAACCGATTATAACTTTTGTATAGTAAATGTTTTTATACCAGTTTTAAAATGAGTTATTAATTTTAGACAATTTCTTGCCTAAAAACACAGATCACAGATGATCTCTTGCATAGAAATGAGAAAACGCTCATATAACACACAAAATAAGCTTCATTTTTGCTTAGAAAACTAAGCTTACTTTTATTACTATTATTATTATTTTTATTATTATTATTATTATTACTATTATTATTATTATTGTTTTTATTATTAATATTATTATTATTATTATTATTATTATTATTATTATTATTATTAACTTTTGTATAGTAAATGTTTTTATACCAGTTTTGAATTGAGTTATTAATTTTAGACAATTTCTTACCTAAAAACACAGATCACAGATGATTTCTTGCATAGAAATGAGAAAACGCTCATATAACACACAAAATAAGCTTCATTTTTGCTTAGAAAACTAAGCTTACTTTTATTACTATTATTATTTTTATTATTATTATTATTATTATTATTATTATTATTATTAAAAACTTATATTAAACAGACAGAAAACGTCGTATTCTGACACAAAAAAAGAATTACGTTATACACTTGACGAGAACGGCGTATCTCGGACTCTTATAGGACTCTTATAGGGTCAAAAATTATCAGTTTGGATTAAAACAAATTATTTTTGTTGACTCTCAGTCTGAATTGTTCATCAGTTCAAACAAAAACGGTTTATTTTAGACGATCTTTTGCTTTGAACAAGAAAACTTACATCGAACAGACTAAAAACGTATTAATCTGGCATAAAAGAGCAATTTATGTATCACTTTGGATAAAGGCAGCTAATCCTATTCGTTTCATTGCCTAAAATAGACAAAATTGTTAAAAAATCTAACAAAAACGCTGTATTCTAGCACAAAATACTAATTACATTATAGTTTTGACGAGAATACCTTATTTGGAATGATTCTATGCTTCCAAACGAGTAAATTTTTATTAAACAGATGCCAAACATCATGTTTTGTCCTATAAAGACATTTTATATTGCAGTTTGTATTAAAACAAAATATTTTCGTTGATTCTTTGTTAGAAGCAGCAAACCTAACATTAAAGAATCTGAAAACTTTGTATTCGGACACAAACCACCGAATTTTGTATCAGTTTAGACAAAAACGGTTGATTTTCGACAATATTTTGCTTTGAACAAGAAAATTTATATCAAACTGACTAAAAACGTCTTATTTTAGCACAAAACAAAAGATTTGCGTTATAGTCTTAAAGCTGATTCTTGCCACAGTTTGGATAAAAACCAATTATTTTTGTTAATTCATTGTTACAAACAAGAAACCTTACATCAAAGAAACTGAAAACCCCTTATTCAGGCTCAGAAATTCGAATTACGTTTCAGTCTGGACAAAAACTGCTTATTTTAGACGATCCTTTGTTTTGAACACGAAAACTTACATTAAAAAGATTAAAAACGTCTTATTCTGGCTGAAAACTGCAAATTATATATTACTCTAGATAAAAGCAATTTATCCTGATTACTCCTTTGCTTAGAATAGAGCAAACTTGTATAAAACTTAATGAAAACATTAAATTTCGTCTCAAAGAAATAATTTACGTTATAGTTTTGACCAGCACTGTTTATTTCAAAAGTTATAATCGGTTTTTAATAATAATAATAATAATAATAATAGTAATAATAATTATAAAAATAATAGTAATAATAATAATAATAATAAAAATAATAATATTAGTAGTAATAAAAGTAAGCTTAGTTTTCTAAGCAAAAATAAAGCTTATTTTGTGTTATATGAGTGTTTTCTCATTTCTATGCAAGAAATCATCTGTGATCTGTGTTTTTAGGCAAGAAATTGTCTAAAATTAATAACTCATTTTAAAACTGGTATAAAAACATTTACTATACAAAAGTTAATAATAATAATAATAATAATAATAATAATAATAATAATAATAATAATAATAATAATAATAATAATAATATTAATAATAATAATAATAGTAATAGTAACAAAAGTAATAATAATAATACTTTTAATAAGGAAAAATGGAGCTTATTTTGTGTGTTACATGAGCGCTTTCTCATTTCTATGCAAAAGATCATGTGTGATCTGTGTTTTTAGGCAATCTAAGCCATTTTATAGTTTTTAATATTTAACAAAAATTAGCTTTAAAATAAAATGTTTGAAAAACTGAAATTAAACTAAATTAATTGTGTCTAACACTTTAGTATAGGAAAAAGGAGGAGAAATAAAAGTCACAAAAGTCTTAGAGTTGTCTTTAGTCGTCATATTAATAACAATAACATTTATAATAACAATACTAGTAGTACTAAATTTGCTTATATGCAAGCGCTTAATTAAGGTAACAGTTTTTTTGTTTTTTGCTTATATCTCGAAAACAGTTACTCCTATCAATTTTTACTTTTTCACCAAAATTAAAGGTGATAAAATTTCCTACAAAATAGTTATTTGCATTTTTCATGTAGAACTAACCATAAGCGAGATATAAGTTAAATAATTAATAATTAAAAAAAAGTGTTTTAACAGAAAATGTCTTGTGATTTAAAATACAGTTCTAATTAAGTATTGGACTCAATAAATTAAGTGTATTTTAAATCACAAGACATTTTTTGTTAAAACACATTTTTTTTTAATTATTAATTATTTTCAAACTTATATCTCGCTTATGGTTTGTTCTACATGAAAAATGCTAATAACTATTTTGCAGGAAATTTTATCATCTTTAATTTTGGTGAAAAGGTAAAAATTGATAGGAGTAACTGTTTTCGAGATATAAGCAAGAAACCAAAAAACTATTACCTTACTGCAGCGTTTGCATATAAGCAAATTTAGTACTATTAGTTTTATTATTATTAATGTTATTGTTATTAATATGACGACTAAAGACGATTCTGAAACCTTTAGAGACTTTTATGTCTTCTCCTTTTTTCTCCACTAAAGTGTTAGACACAATTAATTTAGTTTAATTTCAGTTTTTCAAACATTTTATTTTAAAGCAAATTTTTGTTAGATATTATTTATATTCATCTCTATAACTCGCTTATGCTTGGTCCTACAAAAGAAATGCAAATAACTATTTTGTAGGAAATTTTATCAGCTTTAATTTTGGTGAAAAAGTAAAAATTGATAGGAGTAACTGTTTTCGAGATATAAGCAAAAACAAAAAAACTGTTACCTTAATTAAGCGCTTGCATATAAGCAAATTTAGTACTACTAGTATTGTTATTATAAATGTTATTGTTATTAATATGACGACTAAAGACAACTCTAAGACTTTTGTGACTTTTATTTCTCCTCCTTTTTCCTATACTAAAGTGTTAGACACAATTAATTTAGTTTAATTTCAGTTTTTCAAACATTTTATTTTAAAGCTAATTTTTGTTAAATATTAAAAACTATAAAATGGCTTAGATTGCCTAAAAACACAGATCACACATGATCTTTTGCATAGAAATGAGAAAACGCTCGTGTAACACACAAAATAAGCTCCATTTTTCCTTACTAAAAGTATTATTATTATTATTACTTTTGTTACTATTACTATTATTATTATTATTAATATTATTATTATTATTATTATTATTATTATTATTATTATTATTATTATTATTATTATTATTATTATTATTATTATTATTATTATTATTATTATTATTATTAAGAACCGATTATAACTTTTGTATAGTAAATGTTTTTATACCAGTTTTAAAATGAGTTATTAATTTTAGACAATTTCTTGCCTAAAAACACAGATCACAGATGATCTCTTGCATAGAAATGAGAAAACGCTCATATAACACACAAAATAAGCTTCATTTTTGCTTAGAAAACTAAGCTTACTTTTATTACTATTATTATTATTTTTATTATTATTATTATTATTACTATTATTATTATTATTGTTTTTATTATTAATATTATTATTATTATTATTATTATTATTATTATTATTATTATTATTAACTTTTGTATAGTAAATGTTTTTATACCAGTTTTGAATTGAGTTATTAATTTTAGACAATTTCTTACCTAAAAACACAGATCACAGATGATTTCTTGCATAGAAATGAGAAAACGCTCATATAACACACAAAATAAGCTTCATTTTTGCTTAGAAAACTAAGCTTACTTTTATTACTATTATTATTTTTATTATTATTATTATTATTATTATTATTATTATTATTATTATTATTATTATTAAAAACTTATATTAAACAGACAGAAAACGTCGTATTCTGACACAAAAAAAGAATTACGTTATACACTTGACGAGAACGGCGTATCTCGGACTCTTATAGGACTCTTATAGGGTCAAAAATTATCAGTTTGGATTAAAACAAATTATTTTTGTTGACTCTCAGTCTGAATTGTTCATCAGTTCAAACAAAAACGGTTTATTTTAGACGATCTTTTGCTTTGAACAAGAAAACTTACATCGAACAGACTACAAACGTATTAATCTGGCATAAAAGAGCAATTTATGTATCACTTTGGATAAAGGCAGCTAATCCTATTCGTTTCATTGCCTAAAATAGACAAAATTGTTAAAAAATCTAACAAAAACGCTGTATTCTAGCACAAAATACTAATTACATTATAGTTTTGACGAGAATACCTTATTTGGAATGATTCTATGCTTCCAAACGAGTAAATTTTTATTAAACAGATGCCAAACATCATGTTTTGTCCTATAAAGACATTTTATATTGCAGTTTGTATTAAAACAAAATATTTTCGTTGATTCTTTGTTAGAAGCAGCAAACCTAACATTAAAGAATCTGAAAACTTTGTATTCGGACACAAACCACCGAATTTTGTATCAGTTTAGACAAAAACGGTTGATTTTCGACAATATTTTGCTTTGAACAAGAAAATTTATATCAAACTGACTAAAAACGTCTTATTTTAGCACAAAACAAAAGATTTGCGTTATAGTCTTAAAGCTGATTCTTGCCACAGTTTGGATAAAAACCAATTATTTTTGTTAATTCATTGTTACAAACAAGAAACCTTACATCAAAGAAACTGAAAACCCCTTATTCAGGCACAGAAATTCGAATTACGTTTCAGTCTGGACAAAAACTGCTTATTTTAGACGATCCTTTGTTTTGAACACGAAAACTTACATTAAAAAGATTAAAAACGTCTTATTCTGGCTGAAAACTGCAAATTATATATTACTCTAGATAAAAGCAATTTATCCTGATTACTCCTTTGCTTAGAATAGAGCAAACTTGTATAAAACTTAATGAAAACATTAAATTTCGTCTCAAAGAAATAATTTACGTTATAGTTTTGACCAGCACTGTTTATTTCAAAAGTTATAATCGGTTTTTAATAATAATAATAATAATAATAATAGTAATAATAATAATAAAAATAATAGTAATAATAATAATAATAATAAAAATAATAATATTAGTAGTAATAAAAGTAAGCTTAGTTTTCTAAGCAAAAATAAAGCTTATTTTGTGTTATATGAGTGTTTTCTCATTTCTATGCAAGAAATCATCTGTGATCTGTGTTTTTAGGCAAGAAATTGTCTAAAATTAATAACTCATTTTAAAACTGGTATAAAAACATTTACTATACAAAAGTTAATAATAATAATAATAATAATAATAATAATAATAATAATAATAATAATAATAATAATAATAATAATAATAATATTAATAATATTAATAATAATAATAATAGTAATAGTAACAAAAGTAATAATAATAATACTTTTAATAAGGAAAAATGGAGCTTATTTTGTGTGTTACATGAGCGCTTTCTCATTTCTATGCAAAAGATCATGTGTGATCTGTGTTTTTAGGCAATCTAAGCCATTTTATAGTTTTTAATATTTAACAAAAATTAGCTTTAAAATAAAATGTTTGAAAAACTGAAATTAAACTAAATTAATTGTGTCTAACACTTTAGTATAGGAAAAAGGAGGAGAAATAAAAGTCACAAAAGTCTTAGAGTTGTCTTTAGTCGTCATATTAATAACAATAACATTTATAATAACAATACTAGTAGTACTAAATTTGCTTATATGCAAGCGCTTAATTAAGGTAACAGTTTTTTTGTTTTTTGCTTATATCTCGAAAACAGTTACTCCTATCAATTTTTACTTTTTCACCAAAATTAAAGGTGATAAAATTTCCTACAAAATAGTTATTTGCATTTTTCATGTAGAACTAACCATAAGCGAGATATAAGTTAAATAATTAATAATTAAAAAAAAGTGTTTTAACAGAAAATGTCTTGTGATTTAAAATACAGTTCTAATTAAGTATTGGACCCAATAAATTAAGTGTATTTTAAATCACAAGACATTTTTTGTTAAAACACATTTTTTTTTAATTATTAATTATTTTCAAACTTATATCTCGCTTATGGTTTGTTCTACATGAAAAATGCTAATAACTATTTTGCAGAAAATTTTATCATCTTTAATTTTGGTGAAAAGGTAAAAATTGATAGGAGTAACTGTTTTCGAGATATAAGCAAGAAACCAAAAAACTATTACCTTACTGCAGCGTTTGCATATAAGCAAATTTAGTACTATTAGTTTTATTATTATTAATGTTATTGTTATTAATATGACGACTAAAGACGATTCTGAAACCTTTAGAGACTTTTATGTCTTCTCCTTTTTTCTCCACTAAAGTGTTAGACACAATTAATTTAGTTTAATTTCAGTTTTTCAAACATTTTATTTTAAAGCAAATTTTTGTTAGATATTATTTATATTCATCTCTATAACTCGCTTATGCTTGGTCCTACAAAAGAAATGCAAATAACTATTTTGTAGGAAATTTTATCAGCTTTAATTTTGGTGAAAAAGTAAAAATTGATAGGAGTAACTGTTTTCGAGATATAAGCAAAAAACAAAAAAACTGTTACCTTAATTAAGCGCTTGCATATAAGCAAATTTAGTACTACTAGTATTGTTATTATAAATGTTATTGTTATTAATATGACGACTAAAGACAACTCTAAGACTTTTGTGACTTTTATTTCTCCTCCTTTTTCCTATACTAAAGTGTTAGACACAATTAATTTAGTTTAATTTCAGTTTTTCAAACATTTTATTTTAAAGCTAATTTTTGTTAAATATTAAAAACTATAAAATGGCTTAGATTGCCTAAAAACACAGATCACACATGATCTTTTGCATAGAAATGAGAAAACGCTCGTGTAACACACAAAATAAGCTCCATTTTTCCTTACTAAAAGTATTATTATTATTATTACTTTTGTTACTATTACTATTATTATTATTATTAATATTATTATTATTATTATTATTATTATTATTATTATTATTATTATTATTATTATTAACTTTTGTATAGTAAATGTTTTTATACCAGTTCTGAATTGAGTTATTAATTTTAGACAATTTCTTGCCTAAAAACACAGATCACAGATGATTTCTTGCATAGAAATGAGAAAACGCTCATGTAACACACAAAATAAGCTTCATTTTTGCTTAGAAAACTAAGCTTACTTTTATTACTATTATTATTATTATTATTATTATTATTATTATTGTAATTATTATTATTATTATTATTATTATTATTATTAAAAACTTATATTAAACAGACAGAAAACGTCGTATTCTGACACAAAAAAACGAATTACGTTATAGACTTGACGAGAACGGCGTATCTCGGACTCTTATAGGACTCTTATAGGGTCAAAAAGTATCAGTTTGGATTAAAACAAATTATTTTTGTTGACTCTCAGTCTGAATTGTTCATCAGTTCAAACATAAACGGCTTATTTTAGACGATCTTTTGCTTTGAACAAGAAAACTTACATCGAACAGACTAAAAACGTATTAATCTGGCATAAAAGAGCAATTTATGTATCACTTTGGATAAAGGCAGCTAATCCTATTCGTTTCATTGCCTAAAATAGACAAAATTGTTAAAAAAACTAATAAAAACGCTGTATTCTAGCACAAAATACTAATTACATTATAGTTTTGACGAGAATACCTTATTTGGAATGATTCTATGCTTCCAAACGAGTAAATTTTTATTAAACATATGCCAAACATCATGTTTTGTCCTATAAAGACATTTTATTTTGCAGTTTGTATTAAAACAAAATATTTTCGTTGATTCTTTGTTAGAAGCAGCAAACCTAACATTAAAGAATCTGAAAACTTTGTATTCGGACACAAACCACCGAATTTTGTATCAGTTAGACAAAAACGGTTGATTTTCGACAATATTTTGTTTTCAACAAGAAAACTTACATCAAACTGACTAAAAAGGTTTTATTTTAGCACAAAACAAAAGATTTGCGTTATAGTCTTAAAGCTGATTCATGCCACAATTTGAATAAAAACCAATTATTTTAGTTAATTCATTGTTACAAACAACAAACCTTACATCAAAGAAACTGAAAACCCTTTATTCAGGCACAGAAATTCGAATTACGTTTCAGTCAGGACAAAAACTGCTTATTTTAGACGATCCTTTGTTTTGAACACGAAAACTTACATTAAAAAGATTAAAAACGTCTTATTCTGGCTGGAAACTGCAAATTATATATTACTCTAGATAAAAGCAATTTATCCTGATTACTCCTTTGCTTAGAATAGAGCAAACTTGTATAAAACTTAATGAAAACTTTAAATTTCGTCTCAAAGAAATAATTTACGTTATAGTTTTGACCAGCACTGTTTATTTCAAACGAATTTAAGATTCGAAACTAATGAACTTTTATGGGGCAGATGCAAAACTACATATTACCATATAAAGCGTTGTTTTAAAGCAAAGTATTACCTTTTGCAACAAGAAATTTCACGTCAAAGAAACTGAAAACTTCGTATCCATGCATAAATATCGAATTACGTATCAGTTTAGGCAAATACAGCTTATTTTAAACGATTCCTTGCTATAAACAAGAAAAATTTTATCAAGCATATTGAAAACGTCTTATTCTCGAAAATAAGAGCAAATTATGTATCAGTTTTAACAAAAGCGGATTACTCTGATTCTATGCTTAGAGTAGAGTAAACTACTATAAAACGTAATGAAAACTCTATATTCAAGCTCAAAAGAACAAATTACGTTATAGTTTTGGCAAAAAAAAAATATTTCGGACCATTACATACTTCGAAGTAAGCAAACTTTAATTGAACAAGTGCAAAAGCTAATACTTTGCTCTAAAATAACGATTTATGTGGTAATATGGTATTTTGCATCTGTCCTATAAAAGTTTACTCGTTTCGCTCCATTGAATCATTCGAAATAAATTATTTTAACACAACAACAACGAAAATAATTTGTTTTTGTTTAAACTGTATCATAAGTCGCTTTTATAAAACGAACTAAGACGTTTGGCATTTGTTTAGTGAAAAATTTTTTCGTTTGGGGACATAAAATCGTTTGAAATTAACAGTTCTGGTCAAAACTGTAACGTAAATTATTTCTTTGTATCACTTTAAAGATTTGCGTTATAGTCTTGACGAGAACTGTTAATTTCAAACGATTCTATGCTTTGAAACCAGTATACTTTCACTGAACAGAGGCAAAAGTTCATTAGTTTCGAATCATAAATTCGTTTGAAACAAACAGTGCTGGTCAAAACTATAACGTAAATTATTTCTTTGAGACTAAATTTAAAGTTTTCATTAAATTTTATACAAGTTTACTCTATTCTAAGTAAAGGAGTAATCAGGATAAATTGCTTTTATCTAGAGTAATATATAATTTGCAGTTTTCAGCCAGAATAAGACGTTTTTAATCTTTTTAATGTAAATTTTCGTGTTCAAAACAAAGGATCGTCTAAAATAAGCAGCTTTTGTCCAGACTGAAACGTAATTCGAATTTCTGTGCCTGAATAAGGGGTTTTCAGTTTCTTTGATGTAAGGTCTCGTGTTTGTAACAATGAATTAACAAAAATAATTGGTTTTTATCCAAACTGTGGCATGAATCAGCTTTAAGACTATAACGCAAATCTTTTGTTTTGTGCTAAAATAAGACGTCTTTAGTCAGTTTGATATAAATTTTCTTGTTCAAAGCAAAATATTGTCGAAAATCAACCGTTTTTGTCTAAACTGATACAAAATTTGGTGGTTTGTGTCCGAATACAAAGTTTTCAGATTCTTTAATGTTAGGTTTGCTGCTTCTAACAAAGAATCAACGAAAATATTTTGTTTTAATACAAACTGCAGTATAAAATGTCTTTATAGGACAAAACATGATGTTTGGCATCTGTTTAATAAAAATTTACTCGTTTGGAAGCATAGAATCATTCCAAATAAGGTATTCTCGTCAAAACTATAATGTAATTAGTATTTTGTGCTAGAATACAGCGTTTTTGTTAGATTTATTAACAATTTTGTTTATTTTAAGCAATGAAACGAATAGGATTAGCTGCCTTTATCTAAAGTGATACATAAATTGCTCTTTTATGCCAGATTAATACGTTTTTAGTCTGTTCGATGTAAGTTTTCTTGTTCAAAGCAAAAGATCGTCTAAAATAAGCCGTTTTTGTTTGAACTGATGAACAATTCAGACTGAGAGTCAACAAAAATAATTTATTTTAATCCAAACTGATACTTTTTGACCCTATAAGAGTCCTATAAGAGTCCGAGATACGCCGTTCTCGTCAAGTCTATAACGTAATTCGTTTTTTTGTGTCAGAATACGACGTTTTCTGTCTGTTTATTATAAGTTTTTAATAATAATAGTAATAATAATAACAATAATAATAATAATAATAATAATAACAAAAATAATAATACTAATAATAGTAATAATAATAATAATAATAAAAATAATAATAGTAATAAAAGTAAGCTTAGTTTTCTAAGCAAAAATGAAGCTTATTTTGTGTTATATGAGCGTTTTCTCATTTCTATGCAAGAAATCATTTGTGATCTGTGTTTTTAGGCAAGAAATTGTCTAAAATTAATAACTCATTTTAAAACTGGTATAAAAACATTTACTATACAAAAGTTAATAATAATAATAATACTTTTAATAAAGAAAAATGGAGCTTATTTTGTGTGTTACATGAGCGTTTTCTCATTTCTATGCAAAAGATCATGTGTGATGTGTGTTTTTAGGCAATCTAAGCCATTTTATAGTTTTTAATATTTAACAAAAATTTGCTTTAAAATAAAATGTTTGAAAAACTGAAATTAAACTAAATTAATTGTGTCTAACACTTTAGTAGAGGAAAAAGGAGGAGACATAAAAGTCACTAAAGTCTTAGAGTTGTCTTTAGTCGTCATATTAATAACAATAACATTTATAATAACAATACTAGTAGTACTAAATTTGCTTATATGCAAGCGCTTAATTAAGGTAACAGTTTTTTTGTTTTTTGCTTATATCTCGAAAACAGTTACTCCTATCAATTTTTACTTTTTCACCAAAATTAAAGGTGATAAAATTTCCTACAAAATAGTTATTTGCATTTTTCATGTAGAACTAACCATAAGCGAGATATAAGTTTGAAAGTAATTAATAATTAAAAAAAAGTGTTTTAACAGAAAATGTCTTGTGATTTATAATACACTTAATTTATTGGGTCCAATACTTTATTAGAAAAAAAAGGAGGTGACATAAAAGTCACTGAAGTTTTCAGAGTCGTTTTTAAATGCTGCATTTTTGTTTTCGTCTCAAACATTGAAAACTGAATTACATTTTTGTTCAGTAACAGTTACAGTTTTCTTATTGGTTTTTTGCTTATATCTCGAAAACAGTTACTCCTATCAAATTTTATCTTTCTTTCACAATTAAAGCTGATAAAATTTCCAACAAAATAGTTATTTGCACCTCCTTTTTCTTCTAATTAAGTATTGGACCCAATAAATTAAGTGTATTTTAAATCACAAGACATTTTCTGTTAAAACACATTTTTTTTTAATTATTAATTATTTTCAAACTTATATCTCGCTTATGGTTTGTTCTACATGAAAAATGCAAATAACTATTTTGCAGGAAATTTTATCATCTTTAATTTTGGTGAAAAGGTAAAAATTGATAGGAGTAACTGTTTTCGAGATATAAGCAAGAAACCAAAAAACTATTACCTTAATGCAGCGTTTGCATATAAGCAAATTTAGTACTATTAGTTTTATTATTATTAATGTTATTGTTATTAATATGACGACTAAAGTCGATTCTGAAACCTTTAGAGACTTTTATGTCTTCTCCTTTTTCCTCCACTAAAGTGTTAAACACAATTAATTTAGTTTAATTTCAGTTTTTCAAACATTTTATTTTAAAGCAAATTTTTGTTAGATATTATTTATATTCATCTCTATAACTCGCTTATGCTTGGTTCTACAAAAGAAATGCAAATAACTATTTTGTAGGAAATTTTATCAGCTTTAATTTTGAAAGAAAGATAAAAATTGATAGGAGTAATTGTTTTCGAGATATAAGCAAAAAACCAAAGTAAAAACTGTTATAGTTACTGAACAAAAATGTAATTCAGTTTTCAATGTTTGAGACGAAGACGAAAATGCAGCATTTAAAAACGACTCTGAAGACTTCAGCGACTTTTATGTTACCTCCTTTTTTTTCTAATATTGTATTGGACCCAATTAATTAAGTGTATTTTAAATCACAAGACATTTTCTGTTAAAACACTTTTTTTTTAAATATTAATAATTTTTAAACTTATATCTCGCTTATGCTTAGTCTTACATGAAAAATGCAAATAACTATTTTGTAGAAAATTTTATCAGCTTTAATTTTAGTAAAAAAATAAAAATTGATATAAGTAACTGTTTTCCAGATATAAGCAAGAAACCAAAAAACTGTTACCTTAATTAAGCGTTTGCATGTAAGCAAATTTAGTACTATTAGTATTATTATTAATGTTATTGTTATTAATATGACGACTAAAGACGACTCTGAAACCTTTAGTGACCTTTATGTCTTCTCCTTTTTCCTCTACTAAAGTGTTAGACACAATTAATTTAGTTTAATTTTAGTTTTTCAAACATTTTATTTTAAAGCAAGTTTTTGTTAAATATTATTTATATCCAACTCTATAACTCGCTTATGGTTGGTCCTACAAGAAAAATGCAAATAACTATTTTGTAGGAAATTTTATCAGCTTTAATTTTAGTAAACAGATAAAAATTGATAGGAGTAACTGTTTTCGAGATATAAGCAAGAAACCAAAAAACTGTTACCTTAATTAAGCGTTTGCATGTAAGCAAATTTAGTACTATTAGTATTATTATTATTAATGTTATTGTTATTAATATGACGACTAAAAACGACTCTGAAGACTTTGGTGACTTTTATGTCTTCTCCTTTTTCCTATACTAAAGTGTTAGACACAATTAATTTAGTTTAATTTCAGTATTTCAAACATTTTATTTTAAAGCAAAATTTTGTTAAATATTATTTATATCTATCTCTATAACTCGCTTATGCTTGGTCCTACAAGAAAAATACAAATAACTATTTTGTAGGAAATTTTATCAGCTTTAATTTTAGTAAAAAGATAAAAATTGATAGGAGTAACTGTTTTCGAGATATAAGCAAGAAACCAAAAAACTGTTACCTTAATAAAGCGCTTGCATATAAGCAAATTTAGTACTATTAGTATTATTATTATTAATGTTATTGTTATTAATATGACGACTAAAAACGACTCTCAAGACTTTGGTGACTTTTATGTCTTCTCCTTTTTCCTCAACTAAAGTGTTAGTCTTAATTAATTTAGTTTAATTTCGGTTTTTCAAACATTTTATTTTAAAGCAAATTTTTGTTAAAGATTATTTATATTCATCTCTATAACTCGCTTATGCTTGGTTCTACAAAAGAAATGCAAATAACTATTTTGTAGGAAATTTTATCAGCTTTAATTTTGAAAGAAAGATAAAAATTGATAGGAGTAATTGTTTTCGAGATATAAGCAAAAAACCAAAGTAAAAACTGTTACAGTTACTGAACAAAAATGTAATTCAGTTTTCAATGTTTGAGACGAAGACGAAAATGCAGCATCTAAAAACGACTCTGAAGACTTCAGCGACTTTTATGTCACCTCCTTTTTTTTCTAATATAGTATTGGACCCAATTAATTAAGTGTATTTTAAATCACAAGACATTTTCTGTTAAAACACTTTTTTTTTAAATATTAATAATTTTTAAACTTATATCTCGCTTATGCTTAGTCTTACATGAAAAATGCAAATAACTATTTTGTAGAAAATTTTATCAGCTTTAATTTTAGTAAAAAGATAAAAATTGATATAAGTAACTGTTTTCCAGATATAAGCAAGAAACCAAAAAACTGTTACCTTAATTAAGCGTTTGCATGTAAGCAAATTTAGTACTATTAGTATTATTATTAATGTTATTGTTATTAATATGACGACTAAAGACGACTCTGAAACCTTTAGTGACCTTTATGTCTTCTCCTTTTTCCTCTACTAAAGTGTTAGACACAATTAATTTAGTTTAATTTTAGTTTTTCAAACATTTTATTTTAAAGCAAGTTTTTGTTAAATATTATTTATATCCAACTCTATAACTCGCTTATGGTTGGTTCTACAAGAAAAATGCAAATAACTATTTTGTAGGAAATTTTATCAGCTTTAATTTTGAAATAAAGATAAAAGTTGATAGGAATAAAATTTTTCGAGATATAAGCAAAAAACCAAAGTGAAAACTGTAACAGTTACTAAACAAAAATGTAATTCAGTTTTCAATGTTTGAGACGAAGACGAAAATGCAGCATTTAAAAACGACTCTGAAGACTTCTGTGACTTTTAAGTCACCTCCTTTTTTTTCTAATAATGTATTGGACTCAATAAATTAAGTGTATTTTAAATCACAAGACATTTTTTGTTAAAGCACTTTTTTTTTAAATATTGATTATTTTCAAACTTATATCTCGCTTATGGTTAGTCCTACATGAAAAATGCAAATAACTATTTTGTAGGAAATTTTATCAGCTTTAATTTTAGTAAACAGATAAAAATTGATAGGAGTAACTGTTTTCGAGATATAAGCAAGAAACCAAAAAACTGTTACCTTAATAAAGCGCTTGCATATAAGCAAATTTAGTACTATTAGTATTATTATTATTAATGTTATTGTTATTAATATGACGACTAAAAACGACTCTCAAGACTTTGGTGACTTTTATGTTTTCTCCTTTTTCCTCAACTAAAGTGTTAGTCTTAATTAATTTAGTTTAATTTCGGTTTTTCAAACATTTTATTTTAAAGCAAATTTTTGTTAAAGATTATTTATATTCAACTCTATAACTCGCTTATGGTTGGTCCTACAAAAAAAATGCCAATAACTATTTTGTAGGAAATTTTATCAGCTTTGATTTTGAAAGAAAGATAAAAATTGATAGGAGTAACTGTTTTCGAGATATAAGCAAAAAACCAATAAAAAAACTGTAACTGTTACTAAACAAATATGTAATTCCGTTTTTAATGTTTGAGACAAAGACGAAAATGCAGCATTTAAAATCGACTCTGAAGACTTCAGTGACTTTTATGTCATCTCCTTTTTCTTCTAATAAAGTATTGGACCCATTAAATTAAGTGTATTTTAAATCACAAGGCATTTTTTGTTAAAACACTTTTTTTTTAAATATTAATTATTTTCAAACTTATGTCTCGCTTATGGTTAGTCCTACATGAAAAATGCAAATTACTATTTTGTAGGAAATTTTATCAGCTTTAATTTTAGTAAAAAGATAAAAATTGATATGAGTAACTGTTTTCGAGATATAAGCAAGAAACCAAAAAACTGTTACCTTAATAAAGCGCTTGCATATAAGCAAATTTAGTACTATTAGTATTATTATTATTAATGTTATTGTTATTAATATGACGACTAAGAACGACTCTCAAGACTTTGGTGACTTTTATGTTACCTCCTTTTTCTTCTAATAAAGTATTGGACCCAATAAATTAAGTGTATTTTAAATCACAAGACATTTTCTGTTAAAGCACTTTTTTTTTAAATATTAATTATTTTCAAACTTATATCTCGCTTATGGTTAGTCCTACATGAAAAATGCAAATTACTATTTTGTAGGAAATTTTATCAGCTTTAATTTTAGTAAAAAGATAAAAATTGATAGGAGTAACTGTTTTCGAGATATAAGCAAGAAACCAAAAAACTGTTACCGTAATATATCTCGAAAACAATTACTCCTATCAATTTTTATCTTTCTTCTAAAATTAAAGCTGATAAAATTTTCTACAAAAGAGTTATTTGCATTTTTCTTGTAGGACCAACCATAAGCGAGTTATAGAGTTGGATATAAATAATATTTAACAAAAACTTGCTTTAAAATAAAATGTTTGAAAAACTAAAATTAAACTAAATTAATTGTGTCTAACACTTTAGTAGAGGAAAAAGGAGAAGACATAAAGGTCACTAAAGGTTTCAGAGTCGTCTTTAGTCGTCATATTAATAACAATAACATTAATAATAATACTAATAGTACTAAATTTGCTTACATGCAAACGCTTAATTAAGGTAACAGTTTTTTGGTTTCTTGCTTATATCTGGAAAACAGTTACTTATATCAATTTTTATATTTTTACTAAAATTATAGCTGATAAAATTTTCTACAAAATAGTTATTTCCTTATTAAAAGTATTATTATTATTATTACTTTTATTACTATTACTATTATTATTATTATTATTATTATTATTATTATTATTATTATTATTATTAAGTTTTGTATAGTAAATGTTTTTATACCAGTTTTAAAATGAGGTATTAATTTTAGACAATTTCTTGCCTAAAAACACAGATCACAGATGATTTCTTGCATAGAAATGAGAAAACACTCATATAACACACAAAATAAGCTTCATTTTTGCTTAGAAAACTAAGCTTACTTTTATTACTATTATTATTATTTTTATTAATATTATTGTTATTATTATTATTATTATTATTATTATTATTATTATTATTATTATTATTATTGTTATTATTATTATTATTATTATTATTATTATTATTATTATTATTATTATTATTATAATTATTATTATTAAAAACCGATTATAACTTTTGTATAGTATTGTTTTTATACCAGTTTTAAAATGAGTGATTAATTTTAGCCAATTTCTTGCCTAAAAACTATAAAATGGCTTAGATTGCCTAAAAACACAGATCACACATGATCTTTTGCATAGAAATGAGAAAACGCTCATATAACACAAAATAAGCTTCATTTTTGCTTAGAAGACTAAGCTTACTTTAATTACTACTATTATTATTATTATTATTATTATTATCATTATTACTATTATTTTTATTATTATTACTATTTTATTATTATTATTATTATTATTATTATTATTAATATTATTATTATTAAAAACCGATTATAACTTTTGTATAGTAAATGTTTTTATACCAGTTTTAAAATGAGTTATTAATTTTAGACAATTTCTTGCCTAAAAACACAGATCACAGATGATCTCTTGCATAGAAATGAGAAAACGCTCATATAACACACAAAATAAGCTTCATTTTTGCTTAGAAAACTAAGCTTACTTTTATTACTATTATTATTATTTTTATTACTATTATTATTATTATTATTTCTATTATTATTATTATTATTATTATTATTATTATTATTATTATTATTATAATTATTATTATTAACTTTTGTATAGTAAATGTTTTTATACCAGTTTTGAATTGAGTTATTAATTTTAGACAATTTCTTGCCTAAAAACACAGATCACAGATGATTTCTTGCATAGAAATGAGAAAACGCTCATATAACACACAAAATAAGCTTCATTTTTGCTTAGAAAACTAAGCTTACTTTTATTATTATTATTATTATTATTATTATTATTATTATTATTATTATTATTATTATTATTATTATTATTATTATTATTATTGTAATTATTATTATTATTATTATTATTATTATTATTATTAAAAACTTATATTAAACAGACAGAAAACGTCGGATTCTGACACAAAAAAACGAATTACGTTATAGACTTGACGAGAACGGCGTATCTCGGACTCTTATAGGACTCTTATAGGGTCAAAAAGTATCAGTTTGGATTAAAACAAATTATTTTTGTTGACTCTCAGTCTGAATTGTTCATCAGTTCAAACAAAAACGGCTTATTTTAGACGATCTTTTGCTTTGAACAAGAAAACTTACATCGAACAGACTAAAAACGTATTAATCTGGCATAAAAGAGCAATTTATGTATCACTTTGGAAAAAGGCAGCGAATCCTATTCGTTTCATTGCCTAAAATAGACAAAATTGTTAAAAAAACTAACAAAAACGCTGTATTCTAGCACAAAATACTAATTACATTATAGTTTTGACGAGAATACCTTATTTGGAATGATTCTATGCTTCCAAATGAGTAAATTTTTATTAAACAGATGCCAAACATCATGTTTTGTCCTATAAAGACATTTTATTTTGCAGTTTGTATTAAAACAAAATATTTTCGTTGATTCTTTGTTAGAAGCAGCAAACCTAACATTAAAGAATCTGAAAACTTTTTATTCGGACACAAACCACCGAATTTTGTATCAGTTAGACAAAAACGGTTGATTTTCGACAATATTTTGCTTTCAACAAGAAAACTTACATCAAACTGACTAAAAACGTCTTATTTTAGCACAAAACAAAAGATTTGCGTTATAGTCTTAAAGCTGATTCATGCCACAGTTTGAATAAAAACCAATTATTTTTGTTAATTCATTGTTACAAACAACAAACCTTACATTAAAGAAACTGAAAACCCCTTATTCAGGCACAGAAATTCGAATTACGTTTCAGTCTGGACAAAAACTGCTTATTTTAGACGATCCTTTGTTTTGAACACGAAAACTTACATTAAAAAGATTAAAAACGTCTTATTCTGGCTGAAAACTGCAAATTATATATTACTCTAGATAAAAGCAATTTATCCTGATTACTCTTTTGCTTAGAATAGAGCAAGCTTGTATAAAACTTAATGAAAACTTTAAATTTCGTCTCAAAGAAATAATTTACGTTATAGTTTTGACCAGCACTGTTTATTTCAAACGAATTTAAGATTCGAAACTAATGAACTTTTATGGGGCAGATGCAAAACTACATATTACCATATAAAGCGTTGTTTTAAAGCAAAGTATTACCTTTTGCAACAAGAAATTTCACGTCAAAGAAACTGAAAACTTCGTATCCATGCACAAATATCGAATTACGTATCAGTTTAGGCAAATACAGCTTATTTTAAACGATTCCTTGCTATAAACAAGAAAAATTTTATCAAGCATATTGAAAACGTCTTATTCTCGAAAATAAGAGCAAATTATGTATCAGTTTTAACAAAAGCGGATTACTCTGTTTGATTCTATGCTTAGAGTAGAGTAAACTACTATAAAACGTAATGAAAACTCTATATTCAAGCTCAAAAGAACAAATTACGTTATAGTTTTGGCAAAAAAAAATATTTCGGACGATTACATACTTCGAAGTAAGCAAACTTTAATTGAACAAGTGCAAAAGCTAATACTTTGCTTTAAAATAACGATTTATGTGGTAATATGGTATTTTGCATCTGTCCTATAAAAGTTTACTCGTTTCGCTCCATTGAATCATTCGAAATAAATTATTTTAACACAACAACAACGAAAATAATTTGTTTTTGTTTAAACTGTATCATAAGTCGCTTTTATAAAACGAACTAAGACGTTTGGCATTTGTTTAGTGAAAGTTTTCTCGTTTGGGGACATAAAATCGTTTGAAATTAACAGTTCTGGTCAAAACTATAACGTAAATTATTTCTTTGAGACGAAATTTAAAGTTTTCATTAAGTTTTATACAAGTTTGCTCTATTCTAAGCAAAGGAGTAATCAGGATAAACTGCTTTTATCCAAAGTAATACATAATTTGCAGTTTTGAGCCAGAATAAGACGTTTTTAATCTTTTTAATATAAGTTTTCGTGTTCAAAAGAAAGAATCGTCTAAAATAAGCAATTTGTATCTAGACTGAAACGTAATTTGATTTTCTGGGCCTGAATAAGAGGTTTTCAGTTTCTTTGATGTAAGGTTTCTTGTTTGTAACAATGAATAAACGAAAATCATTGGTTTTAATCCAAACTGTGACATAAATCGTTTTTTAAAGGCGAAATCAGACGTTTTGCCTCTGTTCAGTGAAAGTATACTGGTTTCAAAGCATAGAATCGTTTGAAATTAACAGTTCTCGTCAAGACTATAACGCAAATCTTTAAGGTGATACAAAGAAATAATTTACGTTATAATTTTGACCAGAACTGTTAATTTCAAACGATTTTATGCCCCCAAACGAGAAAACTTTCAATAAACAGATGCCAAACGTTTTAGTTCGTTTTATAAAAGCGACTTATGTTACAGTTTAAACAAAAACAAATTATTTTCGTTGTTGTTGTGTCAAAATAATTTATTTCGAATGATTCAGTGGAGCGAAACGAGTAAACTTTTATAGGACAGATGCAAAATACCATTTTACTACATAAATCGTTATTTTAAAGCAAAGTATTAGCTTTTGCACTTGTTCAATTAAAGTTTGCTTACTTCGAGGTATGTAATCGTCCGAAATATTTTTTTTTGCCAAAACTATAACGTAATTTGTTCTTTTGTGCTTGAATATAGAGTTTTCATTACGTTTTATAGTAGTTTACTCTACTCCAAGCATAGAATCAAACAGAGTAATCCGCTTTTGTTAAAACTGATACATAATTTGCTATTATTTTCGAGAATAAGACGTTTTCAATATGCTTGATAAAATTTTTCTTGTTTATAGCAAGGAATCGTTTAAAATAAGCTGTATTTGCCTAAACTGATACGTAATTCGATATTTATGCATGGATACGAAGTTTTCAGTTTCTTTGACGTGAAATTTCTTGTTGCAAAAGGTAATACTTTGCTTTAAAACAACGCTTTATATGGTAATATGTGGTTTTGCATCTGCCCCATAAAAGTTCATTAGTTTCGAATCATAAATTCGTTTGAAATAAACAGTGCTGGTCAAAACTATAACGTAAATTATTTCTTTGAGACTAAATTTAAAGTTTTCATTAAATTTTATACAAGTTTACTCTATTCTGAGTAAAGGAGTAATCAGGATAAATTGCTTTTATCTAGAGTAATATATAATTTGCAGTTTTCAGCCAGAATAAGACGTTTTTAATCTTTTTAATGTAAGTTTTCGTGTTCAAAACAAAGGATCGTCTAAAATAAGCAGCTTTTGTCCAGACTGAAACGTAATTCGAATTTCTGTGCCTGAATAAGGAGTTTTCAGTTTCTTTGATGTAAGGTTTCTTGTTTGTAACAATGAATTAACAAAAATAATTGGTTTTTATCCAAACTGTGTCATGAATCAGCTTTAAGACTATAACGCAAATCTTTTGTTTTGTGCTAAAATAAGACGTTTTTAGTCAGTTTGATATAAATTTTCTTGTTCAAAGCAAAATATTGTCGAAAATCAACCGTTTTTGTCTAAACTGATACAAAATTCGGTGGTTTGTGTCCGAATACAAAGTTTTCAGATTCTTTAATGTTAGGTTTGCTGCTTCTAACAAAGAATCAACGAAAATATTTTGTTTTAATACAAACTGCAATATAAAATGTCTTTATAGGACAAAACATGATGTTTGGCATCTGTTTAATAAAAATTTACTCGTTTGGAAGCATAGAATAATTCCAAATAAGCTATTCTCGTCGAAACTATAATGTAATTAGTATTTTGTGCTAGAATACAGCGTTTTTGTTAGATTTATTAACAATTTTGTCTATTTTAAGCAATGAAACGAATAGGATTAGCTGCCGTTATCTAAAGTCATACATAAATTGCTCTTTTATGCCAGATTAATACGTTTTTAGTGTGTTCGATATAAGTTTTCTTGTTCAAAGCAAAAGATCGTCTAAAATAAGCCGTTTTTGTTTGAACTGATGAACAATTCAGACTGAGAGTCAACAAAAATAATTTATTTTAATCCAAACTGATACTTTTTGACCCTATAAGAGTCCTATAAGAGTCCGAGATACGCCGTTCTCGTCAAGTCTATAACGTAATTCGTTTTTTTGTGTCAGAATACGACGTTTTCTGTCTGTTTAATATAAGTTTTTAATAATAATAATAATAATAATAACAATAATAATAATAATAATAATAATAATAATAATAATAATAATAATAATAAAAATAATAATACTAATAATAGTAATAATAATAACAATAATAATAATAATAATAATAATAATAATAATAATAATAATAAAAATAATAATAATAATAATAATAATAATAGTAATAAAAGAAATAATAATAATAATAATAATAATAATGATAATCATACTTATAATAATGAATTTCTTTCTAAATTAAAGCTTAGTTTTTCTAAGCAAAAATGATGCTTATTTTGTGTTATCTGAGTGTTTTCTCATTTCTATGCAAGAGATCATCTGTGATCTGTGTTTTTAGGCAAGAAATTGTCTAAAATTAATAACTCATTTTAAAACTGGTATAAAAACATTTACTATACAAAAGTTATAATCGGTTTTTAATAATAATAATATTAATAATAATAATAATAATAAAAATAATAATAATAGTAGTAATAAAAGTAAGCTTAGTTTTCTAAGCAAAAATGAAGCTAATTTGGTGTTATATGAGCGTTTTCTCATTTCTATGCAAAAGATCATGTGTGATCTGTGTTTTTAGTCAATCTAAGCCATTTTATAGTTTTTAGGCAAGAAATTGGCTAAAATTAATCACTCATTTTAAAACTGGTATAAAAACAATACTATACAAAAGTTATAATCGGTTTTTAATAATAATAATAATAATAATAATAATAATAATAATAATAATAATAATAATAATAATAATAATAATAATAATAATAATAATAATAATAATAATAATAATAATAATAATAATAATAATAATAACAATAATAATAATAATAATAATTAAAATAATAATAATAGTAATAAAAGTAAGCTTAGTTTTCTAAGCAAAATTGAAGCTTATTTTGTGTGTTATATGAGCGTTTTCTCATTTCTATGCAAGAGATCATCTGTGATCTGTGTTTTTAGGCAAGAAATTGTCTAAAATTAATAACTCATTTTAAAACTGGTATAAAAACATTTACTATACAAAAGTTAATAATAATAATAATAATAATAATAATAATAATAATAATAATAATAATAATAATAGTAATAAAAGAAATAATAATAATAATAATAATAATAATAATAATAATGATAATAATACTTATAATAATGAATTTCTTTCTAAATTAAAGCTTAGATTTTCTAAGCAAAAATGATGCTTATTTTGTGTTATCTGAGCGTTTTCTCATTTCTATGCAAGAGATCATCTGTGATCTGTGTTTTTAGGCAAGAAATTGTAACTCATTTTAAAACTGGTATAAAAACATTTACTATACAAAAGTTATAATCGGTTTTTAATAATAGTAATATTAATAATAATAATAATAATAATAATAATAATAAAAATAATAATAGTAATAATAATAATAATAATAATAAAAATAATAATAATAGTAGTAATAAAAGTAATCTTAGTTTTCTAAGCAAAAATGAAGCTTATTTTGTGTTATATGAGCGTTTTCTCATTCCTATGCAAAAGATCATGTGTGATCTGTGTTTTTAGGCAAGAAATTGTCTAAAATTAATAACTCATTTTAAAACTGGTATAAAAACATTTACTATACAAAAGTTATAATCGGTTTTTAATAATAATAATATTAATAATAATAAAAATAATAATAAAAATAATAATAATAGTAGTAATAAAAGTAAGCTTAGTTTTCTAAGCAAAAATGATGCTTATTTTGTGTTATATGAGCGTTTTCTCATTTCTATGCAAAAGATCATGTGTGATCTGTGTTTTTAGTCAATCTAAGCCATTTTATAGTTTTTAGGCAAGAAATTGTCTAAAATTAATAACTCATTTTAAAACTGGTATAAAAACATTTACTATACAAAAGTTAATAATAATAATAATACTTTTAATAAGGAAAAATGAAGCTTATTTTGTGTGTTACATGAGCGTTTTCTCATTTCTATGCAAAAGATCATGTGTGATGTGTGTTTTTAGGCAATCTAAGCCATTTTATAGTTTCTAATATTTAACAAAAATTTGCTTTAAAATAAAATGTTTGAAAAACTGAAATTAAACTAAATTAATTGTGTCTAACACTTTAGTAGAGGAAAAAGGAGGAGACATAAAAGTCACTAAAGTCTTAGAGTTGTCTTTAGTCGTCATATTAATAACAATAACATTTATAATAACAATACTGGTAGTACTAAATTTGCTTATATGCAAGCGCTTAATTAAGGTAACAGTTTTTTTGTTTTTTGCTTATATCTCGAAAACAGTTACTCCTATCAATTTTTACTTTTTCACCAAAATTAAAGGTGATAAAATTTCCTACAAAATAGTTATTTGCATTTTTCATGTAGAACTAACCATAAGCGAGATATAAGTTTGAAAGTAATTAATAATTAAAAAAAAGTGTTTTAACAGAAAATGTCTTGTGATTTATAATACACTTAATTTATTGGGTCCAATACATTATTAGAAGAAAAAGGAGGTGACATAAAAGTCACTGAAGTTTTCAGAGTCGTTTTTAAATGCTGCATTTTTGTCTTCGTCTCAAACATTGAAAACTGAATTACATTTTTGTCCAGTAACAGTTACAGTTTTCTTATTGGTTTTTTGCTTATATCTCGAAAACAGTTACTCCTATCAAATTTTATCTTTCTTTCACAATTAAAGCTGATAAAATTTCCAACAAAATAGTTATTTGCACCTCCTTTTTCTTCTAATTAAGTATTAGACCCAATAAATTAAGTGTATTTTAAATCACAAGACATTTTCTGTTAAAACATTTTTTTTTTTTAATTATTAATTATTTTCAAACTTATATCTCGCTTATGGTTTGTTCTACCTGAAAAATGCAAATAACTATTTTGCAGGAAATTTTATCATCTTTAATTTTGGTGAAAAGGTAAAAATTGATAGGAGTAACTGTTTTCGAGATATAAGCAAGAAACCAAAAAACTATTACCTTAATGCAGCGTTTGCATATAAGCAAATTTAGTACTATTAGTTTTATTATTATTAATGTTATTGTTATTAATATGACGACTAAAGACGATTCTGAAACCTTTAGAGACTTTTATGTCTTCTCCTTTTTCCTCCACTAAAGTGTTAGGCACAATTAATTTAGTTTAGTTTCGGTTTTTCAAACATTATATTTTAAAGCAAATTTTTGTTAATGATTATTTATATCCAACAATATAACTGGCTTATGGTTGGACTTACAAAAGAAATGCAAATAACTATTTTGTAGGAAATTTTATCAGCTTTAATTTTGAAAGAAAGATAAAAATTGATAGGGGTAATTGTTTTCGAGATATAAGCAAAAAACCAATAAGAAAACTGTAACTGTTACTGAACAAAAATGTAATTCAGTTTTCAATGTTTGAGACGAAGACGAAAATGCAGCATTATTATTATTATTAATGTTATTGTTAATAATATGACGACTAAAAACGACTCTGAAGACTTTGGTGACTTTTATGTCTTCTCTTTTTCCTATACTAAAGTGTTAGACTTAATTAATTTAGTTTAGTTTCGGTTTTTCAAACATATTTTAAAGCAAATTTTTGTTAATGATTATTTATATCCAACACTATAACTCGCTTATGGTTGGTCTTACAAAAGAAATGCAAATAACTATTTTGTAGGAAATTTTATCAGCTTTAATTTTGAAAGAAAGATAAAAATTGATAGGGGTAATTGTTTTCGAGATATAAGCAAAAAACCAAAGTAAAAACTGTTACAGTTTCTGAACTAAAATGTAATTCAGTTTTCAATGTTTGAGAGGAAGACGAGGAAGACGCAAATGCAGCATTTAAAAACGACTCTAAAGACTTCAGTGACTTTTATGTCACCTCCTTTTTCTTCTAATAAAGTATTGGACCCAATAAATTAAGTGTATTTTAAATCACAAGACATTTTCTGTTAAAGCACTTTTTTTTTAAATATTAATTATTTTCAAACTTATATCTCGCTTATGGTTAGTCTTACATGAAAAATGCAAATTACTATTTTGTAGGAAATTTCATCAGCTTTAATTTTGAAAAAAAGATAAAAATTGATAGGAGTAACTGTTTTCGAGATATAAGCAAGAAACTGTTAGCTTAATTAAGCGCTTGCATATAAGCAAATTTAGTAGTATTAGTATTATTATTATTAATGTTATTGTTATTAATTTGACGACTAAAAACGACTCTGAAGACTTTGGTGACTTTTATGTCTTCTTCTTTTTCCTCTACTAAAGTGTTAGACCCAATTAATTTAGTTTAATTTCGGTTTTTCAAACATTTTATTTTAAAGCAAATTTTTGTTAAAGATTGTTTATATCCAACTCTATAACTCGCTTATGGTTGGTCTTACAAAAGAAATGCAAATAACTATTTTGTAGGAAATTTTATCAGCTTTAATTTTGAAAGAAAGATAAAAATTGATAAGAGTAAATGTTTTCGAGATATAAGCAAAAAACCAAAGTGAAAACTGTTACAGTTACGGAACAAAAATGTAATTTAGTTTTCAATGTTTGAGACGAAGACGAAAATGCAGCATTTACAAACGACTCTAAAAACTTTAGTGACTTTTATGTCACCTTCTTTTTCTTCTAATAAAGTATTGGACTCAATAAATTAAGTGTATTTTAAATCACAAGACATTTTCTGTTAAAACACTTTTTTTTAATTATTAATTATTTAACTTATATCTCGCTTATGGTTAGTTCTACATGAAAAATGCAAATAACTATTTTGTAGGAAATTTTATCACCTTTAATTTTGGTGAAAAAGTAAAAATTGATAGGAGTAACTGTTTTCGAGATATAAGCAAAAAATAAAAAAACTGTTACCTTAATTAAGCGTTTGCATATAAGCAAATATAGTACTACTAGTATTGTTATTATAAATGTTATTGTTATTAATATGACGACTAAAGACAACTCTAAGACTTTTGTGACTTTTATGTCTCCTCCTTTTTCCTCTACTAAAGTGACTAAAGACACAATTTAGTTTAATTTCAGTTTTTCAAACATTTTATTTTAAAGCTAATTTTTGTTAAATATTAAAAATTATAAAATGGTTTAGATTGCCTAAAAGCACAGATCACACATGATCTTTTGCATAGAAATGAGAAAACGCTCATGTAACACACAAAATAGGCTCCATTTTTCCTTATTGAAAGTATTATTATTATTATTATTATTATTATTGTTATTATTATTATTATTATTATTATTATTATTATTATTATTATTATTATTATTATTATTATTATTATTATTATTATTATTATTATTATTATTATTATTATTATTATTATTATTATTATTATTATTATTATTATTATTATTATTATTATTATTATTATTATTATTATTATTATTAACTTTTGTATAGTAAATGTTTTTATACCAGTTTTAAAATGAGTTATTAATTTTAGACAATTTCTTGCCTAAAAACACAGATCACAGATGATCTCTTGCATAGAAATGAGAAAACGCTCATATAACACACAAAATAAGCTTCATTTTTGCTTAGAAAACTAAGCTTACTTTTATTACTATTATTATTATTTTTATTATTATTATAATTATTATTACTATTATTATTATTATTATTATTATTACTATTATTATTATTATTAACTTTTGTATAGTAAATGTTTTTATACCAGTTTTGAATTGAGTTATTAATTTTAGACAATTTCTTGCCTAAAAACACAGATCACAGATGATTTCTTCCATAGAAATGAGAAAACGCTCATATAACACTCAAAATAAGCTTCATTTTTGCTTAGAAAACTAAGCTTACTTTTATTACTATTATTATTTTTATTATTATTATTATTATTAGTATTATTATTATTATTAAAAACTTATATTAAACAGACAGAAAACGTCGTATTCTGACACAAAAAAACGAATTACGTGATAGACTTGACGAGAACGGCGTATCTCGGACTCTTATAGGACTCTTATAAGGTCAAAAAGTATCAGTTTGGATTAAAACAAATTATTTTTGTTGACTCTCAGTCTGAACTGTTTATCAGTTCAAACAAAAACGGCTTATTTTAGACGATCTTTTGCTTTGAACAAGAAAACTTACATCGAACAGACTAAAAACGTATTAATCTGGCATAAAAGAGCAATTTATGTATCACTTTGGATAAAGGCAGCTAATCCTATTCGTTTCATTGCTTAAAATAGACAAAATTGTTAATAAATCTAAGAAAAACGCTGTATTCTAGCACAAAATACTAATTACATTATAGTTTCGACGAGAATAGCTTATTTGGAATGATTCTATGCTTCCAAACGAGTAAATTTTTATTAAACAGATGCCAAACATCATGTTTTGTCCTATAAAGACATTTTATATTGCAGTTTGTATTAAAACAAAGTATTTTCGTTGATTCTTTGTTAGAAGCAGCAAACCTAACATTAAAGAATCTGAAAACTTTGTATTCGGACACAAACCACCGAATTTTGTATCAGTTTAGACAAAAACGGTTGATTTTCGACAATATTTTGCTTTCAACAAGAAAACTTACATCAAACTGACTAAAAACGTCTTATTTTAGCACAAAACAAAAGATTTGCGTTATAGTCTTAAAGCTGATTCATGCCACAGTTTGGATAAAAACCAATTATTTTTGTTAATTCATTGTTACAAACAAGAAACCTTACATCAAAGAAACTGAAAACCCCTTATTCAGGCACAGAAATTCGAATTACGTTTCAGTCTGGACAAAAACTACTTATTTTAGACGATCCTTTGTTTTGAACACGAAAACTTACATTAAAAAGATTAAAAACGTCTTATTCTGGCTGAAAACTGCAAACTATATATATCTCTAGATAAAAGCAATTTATCCTGATTACTCCTTTGCTTAGAATAGAGCAAACTTGTATAAAACTTAATGAAAACTTTAAATTTCGTCTCAAAGAAATAATTTACGTTATAGTTTTGACCAGAACTGTTTTCGAGATATAAGCAAAAAATAAAAAAACTAAGACTATAGTGACTTTTATGTCTCCTCCTTTTTCCTCTACTAAAGTGTTAGACACAATTAATTTAGTTTAATTTCAGTTTTTCAAACATTTTATTTTAAAGCAAATTTTTGTTAAATATTAAAAACTATAAAATGGCTTAGATTGCCTAAAAACACACATCACACATGATCTTTTGCATAGAAATGGAAAACGCTCATGTAACACACAAAATAAGCTCCATTTTTCCTTCTTAAAAGTATTATTATTATTATTAACTTTTGTAGGGTAAATGTTTTTATACCAGTTTTAAAATGAGTTATTAATTTTAGACAATTTCTTGCCTAAAAACACAAATCACAGATGATTTCTTGCATAGAAATGAGAAAACACTCATATAACACACAAAATAAGCTTCATTTTTGCTTAGAAAACTAAGCTTACTTTTATTACTATTATTATTATTTTAATTATTATTATTATTATTATTATTATTATTATTGTTATTATTACTATTATTATTATTATTATTAATATTGTTATTATTATTATTATTATTATTATTATTATTATTATAATTATTATTATTAAAAACCGATTTTAACTTTTGTATAGTATTGTTTTTATACCAGTTTTAAAATGAGTGATTAATTTTAGCCAATTTCTTGCCTAAAAACTGTAAAATGGCTCAGATTGCCTAAAAACACAGATCACACATGATCTTTTGCATAGAAATGAGAAAACGCTCATATTACACAAAATAAGCTTCATTTTTGCTTAGAAAACTAAGCTTACTTTTATTACTACTATTATTATTACTTTTATTATTATTATTATTATTACTATTATTATTATTATTATTAATATTATTATTAAAAACCGATTATAACTTTTGTATAGTAAATGATTTTATACCAGTTTTAAAATGAGTTATTAATTTTAGACAATTTCTTGCCTAAAAACACAGATCACAGATGATCTCTTGCATAGAAATGAGAAAACGCTCAGATAACACAAAATAAGCATCATTTTTGCTTACAAAAACTAAGTTTTAATTTAGAAAAAAATTCATTATTATAAGTATTATTATCATTATTATTATTATTATTATTATTATTATTATTATTATTATTATTATTATTATTGTTATTATTATTATTATTATTATTATTATTATTATTATTATTATTATTATTATTATTATTATTATTATTATAATTATTATTATTAAAAACCGATTATAACTTTTGTATAGTATTGTTTTTATACCAGTTTTAAAATGAGTGATTAATTTTAGCCAATTTCTTGCCTAAAAACTATAAACTGGCTTAGATTGCCTAAAAACACAGATCACACATGATCTTTTGCATAGAAATGAGAAAACGCTTATATAACACAAAATAAGCTCATTTTTGCTTAGAAAACTAAGCTTACTTTTATTACTACTATTATTATTATTTTTATTATTATTATTATTATTATTACTATTATTATTATTATTATTATTATTATTATTATTATTATTATTATTATTATTAAAAACCGATTATAACTTTTGTATAGTAAATGTTTTTATACCAGTTTTAAAATGAGTTATTAATTTTAGACAATTTCTTGCCTAAAAACACAGATCACAGATGATCTCTTGCATAGAAATGAGAAAACGCTCAGATAACACAAAATAAGCATCATTTTTGCTTAGAAAAACTAAGCTTTAATTTAGAAAGAAATTTATTATTATAAGTATTATTATGATTATTATTATTATTATTATTATTATTATTATTTCTTTTATTACTATTATTATTATTATTATTATTAATATTATTATTATTAAAAACCGATTATAACTTTTGTATAGTAAATGTTTTTATACCAGTTTTAAAATGAGTTATTAATTTTAGACAATTTCTTGCCTAAAAACACATCACAGATGATTTCTTGCATAGAAATGAGAAAACGCTCATATAACACACAAAATAAGCTTCATTTTTGCTTAGAGAACTAAGCTTACTTTTATTACTATTATTATTATTATTATTATTATTATTATTATTATTATTATTATTATTAAAAACTTATATTAAACAGACAGAAAACGTCGTATTCTGACACAAAAAAAACGAATTACGTTATAGACTTGACGAGAACGGCGTATCTCGGACTCTTATAGGACTCTTATAGGGTCAAAAAGTATCAGTTTGGATTAAAACAAATTATTTTTGTTGACTCTCAGTCTGAATTGTTCATCAGTTCAAACAAAAACGGCTTATTTTAGACGATCTTTTGCTTTGAACAAGAAAACTTACATCGAACAGACTAAAAACGTATTAATCTGGCATAAAAGAGCAATTTATGTATCACTTTGGATAAAGGCAGCTAATCCTATTCGTTTCATTGCCTAAAATAGACAAAATTGTTAAAAAATCTAACAAAAACGCTGTATTCTAGCACAAAATACTAATTACATTATAGTTTTGACGAGAATACCTTATTTGGAATGATTCTATGCTTCCAAACGAGTAAATTTTTATTAAACAGATGCCAAACATCATGTTTTGTCCTATAAAGACATTTTATATTGCAGTTTGTATTAAAACAAAATATATTCGTTGATTCTTTGTTGGAAGCAGCAAACCTAACATTAAAGAATCTGAAAACTTTGTATTCGGACACAAACCACCGAATTTTGTATCAGTTTAGACTAAAACGGTTGATTTTCGACAATATTTTGCTTTCAACAAGAAAACTTACATCAAACTGACTAAAAACGTTTTATTTTAGCACAAAACAAAAGATTTGCGTTATAGTCTTAAAGCTGATTCATGCCACAGTTTGGATAAAAACCAATTATTTTTGTTAATTCATTGTTACAAACAAGAAACCTTACATTAAAGAAACTGAAAACCCCTTATTCAGGCACAGAAATTCGAACTACGTTTCAGTCTAGACAAAAACTGCTTATTTTAGACGATCCTTTGTTTTGAACACAAAAACTTACATTAAAAAGATTAAAAACGTCTTATTCTGGCTGAAAACTGCAAATTATATATTACTCTAGATAAAAGCAATTTATCCTGATTACTCCTTTGCTTAGAATAGAGCAAACTTGTATAAAACTTAATGAAAACTTTAAATTTCGTCTCAAAGAAATAATTTACGTTATAGTTTTGACCAGCACTGTTTATTTCAAACGAATTTATGATTCGAAACTAATGAACTTTTATGGGGCAGATGCAAAACCACATATTACCATATAAAGCGTTGATTTAAAGCAAAGTATTACCTATTGCAACAAGAAATTTCACGTCAAAGAAACTGAAAACTTCGTATCCATGCATAAATATCGAATTACGTATCAGTTTAGGCAAATACAGCTTATTTTAAACGATTCCTTGCTATAAACAAGAAAAATTTTATCAAGCATATTGAAAACGTCTTATTCTCGAAAATAAGAGCAAATTATGTATCAGTTTTAACAAAAGCGGATTACTCTGTTTGATTCTATGCTTAGAGTAGAGTAAACTACTTTAAAACGTAATGAAAACTCTATATTCAAGCTCAAAAGAACAAATTACGTTATAGTTTTGACAAAAAAAAATATTCCTGACGATTACATACTTCGAAGTAAGCAAACTTTAATTGAACAAGTGCAAAAGCTAATACTTTGCTCTAAAACAACGATTTATGTGGTAATATGGTATTTTGCATCTGTCCTATAAAAGTTTACTCGTTTCGCTCCATTGAATCATTCGAAATAAATTATTTTAACACAACAACAACGAAAATAATTTGTTTTTGTTTAAACTGTATCATAACTCGCTTTTATAAAACGAACTAAGACGTTTGGCATTTGTTTTGTGAAAGTTTTCTCGTTTGGGGGCATAAAATCGTTTGAAATTAACTGTTCTGGTCAAAACTATAACGTAAATTATTTCTTTGAGACGAAATTTAAAGTTTTCATTAAGTTTTATACAAGTTTGCTCTATTCTAAGCAAAGGAGTAATCAGGATAAACTGCTTTTATCCAAAGTAATACATAATTTGCAGTTTTGAGCCAGAATAAGACGTTTTTAATCTTTTTAATGTAAGTTTTCGTGTTTAAAAAAAAGAATCGTCTAAAATAAGCAATTTGTGTCTAGACTGAAACGTAATTTGATTTTCTGGGCCTGAATAAGAGGTTTTCAGTTTTTTTGATGTAAGGTTTCTTGTTTGTAACAATAAATAAACGAAAATCATTGGTTTTAATCCAAACTGTGACATAAATCGTTTTTTAAAGGCGAAATCAGACGTTTTGCCTCTGTTCAGTGAAAGTATACTGGTTTCAAAGCATAGAATCGTTTGAAATTAACAGTTCTCGTCAAGACGATTTTATGCCCCCAAACGAGAAAACTTTCACTAAACAGATGCCAAACGTCTTAGTTCGTTTTATAAAAGCGACTTATGTTACAGTTTAAACAAAAACAAATTATTATCGTTGTTGTTGTGTCAAAATAATTTATTTCGAATGATTCAATGGAGCGAAACGAGTAAACTTTTATAGGACAGATGCAAAATACCATATTACCACATAAATCGTTATTTTAAAGCAAAGTATTAGCTTTTGCACTTGTTCAATTAAAGTTTGCTTACTTCGAAGTATGTAATCGTCCGAAATATTTTTTTTTGCCAAAACTATAACGTAATTTGTTCTTTTGAGCTTGAATATAGAGTTTTCATTACGTTTTATAGTAGTTTACTCTACTCTAAGCATAGAATCAAACAGAGTAATCCGCTTTTGTTAAAACTGATACATAATTTGCTCTTATTTTTGAGAATAAGACGTTTTTAATATGCTTGATAAAATTTTTCTTGTTTATAGCAAGGAATCGTTTAAAATAAGCTGTATTTGCCTAAACTGATACGTAATTCGATATTTATGCATGGATACGAAGTTTTCAGTTCCTTTGACGTGAAATTTCTTGTTGCAAAAGGTAATACTTTGCTTTAAAACAACGCTTTATATGGTAATATGTGGTTTTGCATCTGCCCCATAAAAGTTCATTAGTTTCGAATCATAAATTCGATTGAAATAAACAGTGCTGCTCAAAACTATAACGTAAATTATTTCTTTGAGACTAAATTTAAAGTTTTCATTAAATTTTATACAAGTTTACTCTATTCTAAGTAAAGGAGTAATCAGGATAAATTGCTTTTATCTAGAGTAATATATAATTTGCAGTTTTCAGCCAGAATAAGACGTTTTTAATCTTTTTAATGTAAGTTTTCGTGTTCAAAACAAAGGATCGTCTAAAATAAGCAGCTTTTGTCCAGACTGAAACGTAATTCGAATTTCTGTGCCTGAATAAGGGGTTTTCAGTTTCTTTGATGTAAGGTTTCTTGTTTGTAACAATAAATTAACAAAAATAATTGGTTTTTATCCAAACTGTGGCATGAATCAGCTTTAAGACTATAACGCAAATCTTTTGTTTTGTGCTAAAATAAGACGTTTTTAGTCAGTTTGATATAAATTTTCTTGTTCAAAGCAAAATATTGTCGAAAATCAACCGTTTTTGTCTAAACTGATACAAAATTCGGTAGTTTGTGTCCGAATACAAAGTTTTCAGATTCTTTAATGTTAGGTTTGCTGCTTCTAACAAAGAATCAACGAAAATATTTTGTTTTAATACAAACTGCAATATAAAATGTCTTTATAGGACAAAACATGATGTTTGGCATCTGTTTAATAAAAATTTACTCGTTTGGAAGCATAGAATCATTCCAAATAAGCTATTCTCGTCGAAACTATAATGTAATTAGTATTTTGTGCTAGAATACAGCGTTTTTGTTAGATTTATTAACAATTTTGTCTATTTTAAGAAATGAAACGAATAGGATTAGCTGCCTTTATCTAAAGTGATACATAAATTGCTCTTTTATGCCAGATTAATACGTTTTTAGTCTGTTTGATGTAAGTTTTCTTGTTCAAAGCAAAAGATAGTCTAAAATAAGTCGTTTTTGTTTGAACTGATGAACAATTCAGACTGAGAGTCAACAAAAATAATTTATTTTATTCCAAACTGATACTTTTTGACCCTATAAGAGTCCTATAAGAGTCCGAGATACGCCGTTCTCGTCAAGTCTATAACGTAATTCTTTTTTTTGTGTCAGAATACGACGTTTTCTGTCTGTTTAATATAAGTTTTTTATAATAATAATAATAATAATGATAACAATAATAATAATAATAATAATAATAATAATAATAATAATAATAATAATGATAATAATACTTATAATAATGAATTTCTTTCTAAATTAAAGCTTAGTTTTTCTAAGCAAAAATGAAGCTTATTTTGTGTTATCTGAGCGTTTTCTCATTTCTATGCAAGAGATCATCTGTGATCTGTGTTTTTAGGCAAGAAATTGTCTAAAATTAATAACTCATTTTAAAACTGGTATAAAAACATTTACTATACAAAAGTTATAATCGGTGTTTAATAATAATAATAATAATAATAATAATAATAATAATAATAATAATAGTAATAATAATAATAATAATAATAATAAAAATAATAATAATAGTAGTAATAAAAGTAAGCTTAGTTTTCTAAGCCAAAATGAAGCTTATTTTGTGTTATATGAGGGTTTTCTCATTTCTATGCAAAAGATCATGTGTGATCTGTGTTTTTAGGCAATCTAAGCCATTTTATAGTTTTTAGGCAAGAAATTGGCTAAAATTAATCACTCATTTTAAAACTGGTATGAAAGCAATACTATACAAAAGTTATAATCGGTTTTTAATAATAATAATAATAATAATAATAATAACAATAATAATAATAATAAAAATATTAATAATAACAATAATAATAATAATAATAATAATTAAAATAATAATAATAGTAATAAAAGTAAGCTTAGTTTTCTAAGCAAAAATGGAGCTTATTTTGTGTGTTACATGAGCGTTTTCTCATTTCTATGCAAAAGATCACGTGTGATGTGTGTTTTTAGGCAATCTAAGCCATTTTATAGTTTTTAATATTTAACAAAAATTTGCTTTAAAATAAAATGTTTGAAAAACTGAAATTAAACTAAATTAATTGTGTCTAACACTTTAGTAGAGAAAAAAGGAGGAGACATAAAAGTCACTAAAGTCTTAGAGTTGTCTTTAGTCGTCATATTAATAACAATAACATTTATAATAACAATACTAGTAGTACTAAATTTGCTTATATGCAAGCGCTTAATTAAGGTAACAGTTTTTTTGTTTTTTGTTTATATCTTGAAAACAGTTACTCCTATCAATTTTTACTTTTTCACCAAAATTAAAGGTGATAAAATTTCCTACAAAATAGTTATTTGCATTTTTCATGTAAAACTAACCATAAGCGAGATATAAGTTTGAAAGTAATTAATAATTAAAAAAAAGTGTTTTAACAGAAAATGTCTTGTGGTTTATAACACACATAATTTATTGGGTCCAATACTTTATTAGAAGAAAAAGAAGGTGACATAAAAGTCACTGAAGTTTTCAGAGTCATTTTTAAATGCTGCATTTTTGTCTTCGTCTCAAACATTGAAAACTGAATTACATTTTTTTCAGTAACAGTTACAGTTTTCTTATTGGTTTTTTGCTTATATCTCGAAAACAGTTACTCCTATCAAATTTTATCTTTCTTTCACAATTAAAGCTGATAAAATTTCCAACAAAATAGTTATTTGCACCTCCTTTTTCTTCTAATTAAGTATTGGACCCAATAAATTAAGTGTATTTTAAATCACAAGACATTTTCTGTTAAAACACATTTTTTTTTTAATTATTAATTATTTTCAAACTTATATCTCGCTTATGGTTAGTTCTACATGAAAATTGCAAATAACTATTATGTAGGAAATTTTATCAGCTTTAATTTTAGTAAAAAAATAAAAATTGATAGGAGTAACTGTTTTTGAGATATAAGCAAGAAACTGTTACCTTAATTAAGCGCTTGCATATAAACAAATTTAGTAATATTAGTATTATTATTATTAATGTTATTGTTATTAATATGACGACTAAAGACGACTCTGAAACATTTAGTGACTTTTATGTCTTCTCCTTTTTCCTCTACTAAAGTGTTAGACACAATTAATTTAGTTTAATTCCGGCTTTTCAAGCATTTTATTTTAAAGCAAATTTTTGTTAAATATTATTTATGTCCAACTCTATAACTCGTTTATGCTTGGTCCTACAAGAAAAATGTAAATAACTATTTTGTTGGAAATTTTATCAGCTTTAATTTTGGAAGAAAGATAAAATTTGATAAGAGTAACTGTTTTCGAGATATAAGCAAAAAACCAATAAGAAAACTGTAACTGTTACTGAACAAAAATGTAATTCAGTTTTCAATGTTTGAGAGGAAGACGAAAATGCAGCATTTAAAAACGACTCTGAAGACTTCAGCGACTTTTATGTCACCTCCTTTTTCTTCTAATAAAGTATTGGACCCAATAAATTAAGTGTATTTTAAATCACAAGACATTTTCTGTTAAAGCACTTTTTTTTTAAATATTAATAATTTTTAAACTTATATCTCCCTTATGGTTAGTCTTACATGAAAAATGCAAATAACTGTTTTGTAGAAAATTTTATCAGCTTTAATTTTAAAAGAAAGATAAAAATTGATAGGAGTAACTGTTTTCGAGATATAAGCAAAAAACCAATAAGAAAACTGTAACTGTTACTGAACAAAAATGTAATTCAGTTTTCAATGTTTGAGACGAAGACGAAAATGCAGCATTTAAAATCGACTCTGAAAACTTCAGTGACTTATATGTCACCTCCTTTTTCTTCTAATAAAGTATTGGACCTAATAAATTAAGTGTACTTTAAATTACAAAACATTTTTTGTTAAAGCACTTTTTTTAAATATTAACTATTTTCAAACTTATATCTCGCTTATGGTTAGTTCTACATGAGAAATGCAAATAACTATTTTGTAGGAAATTTTATCAGCTTTAATTTTAGTAAAACGATAAAAATTGATAGGAGTAACTGTTTTCGAGATATAAGCAAGAAACCAAAAAACTTTACCTTAATTAAACGATTGCATATAAGCAAATTTAGTACTATTAGTATTATTATTATTAATGTTATTGTTATTAATATGACGACTAAAGACGACTCTGAAACCTTTTGTGACTTTTATGTCTTTTTCTTTTTCTTCTACTAAAGTGTTAGACACAATTAAATTAGTTTAATTTCAGTTTTTCAAACATTTTATTTTAAAGCAAATTTTTGTTAAATATTATTCATATCCAACTCTATAACTCGCTTATGGTAGGTCCTACAAGAAAAATGCAAATAACGATTTTGTAGAAAATTTTATTAGTTTTAATTTTGAAAGAAAGATAAAAATTGATAGGAGTAACAGTTTTCGAGATATAAGCAAAAAACCAATAAGAAAACTGTAATTGTTACTGAACAAAAATGTAATTCAGTTTTCAATGTATGAGACGAAGACGAAAATGCAGCATTTAAAATCGACTCTGAAGACTTCAGTGACTTTTATGTCACCTCCTTTTTCTTCTAATAAAGTATTGGACCCAATAAATTAAGTGTATTTTAAATCACAAGACATTTTCTGTTAAAGCACTTTTTTTTTAAATATTAATTATTTTCAAACTTATATCTCGTTTATGGTTAGTTCTACATAAAAAATGCAAATAACTATTGCGTAGGAAATTTTATCAGCTTTAATTTTAGTAAAAAGATAAAAATTGATAGGAGTAACTGTTTTCGAAATATAAGCAAGAAACTGTTACCTTAATTAAGCGCTTGCATATAAACAAATTTAGTAATATTAGTATTATTATTATTAATGTTATTGTTATTAATATGACGACTAAAAACGACTTTCAAGACTTTGGTGACTTTTATGTCTTCTCCTTTTTCCTCAACTAAAGTGTTAGACCCAATTAATTAAGTTTAATATCGGTTTTTCAAACATTTTATTTTAAAGCAAATTTTTGTTAAAGATTATTTATATCCAACTCTATAACTCGCTTATGGTTGGTCCTACAAAAAAATGCAAATAACTATTTTGTAGGAAATTTTATCAGCTTTAATTTTGAAAGAAAGATAAAAATTGATAGGAGTAACTGTTTTCGAGATATAAGCAAAAAACCAATAAGAAAACTGTAACTGGTACTGAACAAAAATGTAATTCAGTTTTCAATGTTTGAGACAAAGACGAAAATACAGCATTTAAAATCGACTATGAAGACTTCAGTGACTTATATGTCTCCTTCTTTTTATTCTAATAAAGTATTGGACCCAATAAATTAAGTGTATTTTAAATCACAAGACATTTTCTGTTAAAGCACTTTAATTTAAATATTAATTATTTTCAAACTTATAACTCGCTTATGGTTAGTCCAACATGAAAAATGCAAATAACTATTTTGTAGGAAATTTTATCAGCTTTAATTTTAGTTAAAAGATAAAAATTGATAGGAGTAACTGTTTTCGAGATATAAGCAAGAAACCAAAAAACTGTTACCTTAATTAAGCGCTTGCATATAAGCAAATCTAGTACTAAAAACAACTCTGAAGACTTTGGTGACTTTTATGTCTTCTCCTTTTTCCTATACTAAAGTGTTAGACCCAATTAATTTAGTTTAATATCGGTTTTTCTAACATTTTATTTTAAAGCAAATTTTTGTTAAAGATTATTTATATCCAACTCTATAACTCGCTTATGGTTGGTCCTACAAAAAAATGCAAATAACTATTTTGTAGGACATGTTATCAGCTTTAATTTTGAAAAAAAGATAAAAATTGATAGGAGTAACTGTTTTCGAGATATAAGCAAGAAACCAAAAAACTATTACCTTAATTCAGCGTTTGCATATAAGCAAATTTAGTACTATTAGTTTTATTATTATTAATGTTATTGTTATTAATATGACGACTAAAGCCGATTCTGAAACCTTTAGAGACTTTTATGTCTTCTCCTTTTTCCTCCACTAAAGTGTTAGGCACAATTAATTTAGTTTAATTTCAGTTTTTCAAACATTTTATTTTAAAGCAAATTTTTGTTAGATATTATTTATATTCATCTCTATAACTCGCTTATGCTTGGTCCTACAAGAAAAATGCAAATAATTACTTTGTTGGAAATTTTATCAGCTTTAAGTTTGAAAGAAAGATAAAATTTGATAGGTGTAACTGTTTTCGAGATATAAGCAAAAAACCAGTAAGAAAACTGTAACTGTTACTGAACAAAAATGTAATTCAGTTTTCAATGTTTGAGACGAAGACGAAAATGCAGCATTTAAAAACGACTCTGAAGACTTCAGTGACTTTTATGTCACCTCCTTTTTCTTCTAATAAAGTGTTGGACCCAATAAATTAAGTGTATTTTAAATCACAAGGCATTTTCTGTTAAAACACTTTCTTTTAATTATTAATTATTTAACTTATATCTCGCTTATGGTTAGTTCTACATGAAAAATGCAAATAACTATTTTGTAGGAAATTTTATCACCTTTAATTTTGGTGAAAAAGTTAAAATTGATAGGAGTAACTGTTTTCGAGATATAAGCAAAAAACAAAAAAACTGTTACCTTAATTAAGCGCTTGCATATAAGCAAATTTAGTACTACTAGTATTGTTATTATAAATGTTATTGTTATTAATATGACGACTAAATACAACTCTAAGACATTTGTGACTTTTATGTCTCCTCCTTTTTCCTATACTAAAGTGTTAGACACAATTAATTTAGTTTAATTTTAGTTTTTCAAACATTTTATTTTAAAGCTAATTTTTGTTAAATATTAAAAACTATAAAATGGCTTAGATTGCCTAAAAACACAGATCACACATGATCTTTTGCATAGAAATGAGAAATCGCTCATGTAACACACAAAATAAGCTTCATTTTTACTTAGAAAACTAAGCTTACTTTTATTACTATTATTATTTATTATTATTATTATTATTATTATTATTATTATTATTATTATTATTAAAAACTTATATTAAACAGACAGATAACGTCGTATTCTGACACAAAAAAACGAATTACGTTATAGACTTGACGAGAACGGCGTATCTCGGACTCTTATAGGACTCTTATAGGGTCAGAAAGTATCAGTTTGGATTAAAACAAATTATTTTTGTTGACTCTCAGTCTGAATTGTTTATCAGTTCAAACAAAAACGACTTATTTTAGACGATCTTTTGCTTTGAACAAGAAAACTTACATCGAACAGACTAAAAACGTATTAATCTGGCATAAAAGAGCAATTTATATATCACTTTGGATAAAGGCAGCTAATCCTATTCGTTTCATTGCCTAAAATAGACAAAATTGTTAATAAATCTAACAAAAACGCTGTATTCTAGCACAAAATACTAATTACATTATAGTTTCGACGAGAATAGCTTATTTGGAATGATTCTATGCTTCCAAACGAGTAAATTTTTATTAAACAGATGCCAAACATCATGTTTTGTCCTATAAAGACATTTTATATTGCAGTTTGTATTAAAACAAAATATTTTCGTTGATTCTTTGTTAGAAGCAGCAAACCTAACATTAAAGAATCTGAAAACTTTGTATTCGGACACAAACCACCGAATTTTGTATCAGTTTAGACAAAAACGGTTGATTTTCGACAATATTTTGCTTTCAACAAGAAAACTTACATCAAACTGACTAAAAACGTCTTATTTTAGCACAAAACAAAAGATTTGCGTTATAGTCTTAAAGCTGATTCATGCCACAGTTTGGATAAAAACCAATTATTTTTGTTAATTCATTGTTACAAACAAGAAACCTTACATCAAAGAAACTGAAAACCCCTTATTCAGGCACAGAAATTCGAATTACGTTTCAGTCAGGACAAAAACTGCTTATTTTAGACGATTCTTTGTTTTCAACACGAAAACATACATTAAAAAGATTAAAAACATCTTATTCTGGCTGAAAACTGCAAATTATATATTACTCTAGATAAAAGCAATTTATCCTGATTACTTCTTTGCCTAGAATAGAGCAAACTTGTATAAAACTTAATGAAAACTTTAAATTTCGTCTCAAAGAAATAATTTACGTTATAGTTTTGACCAGCACTGTTTATTTCAAACGAATTTATGATTCGAAACTAATGAACTTTTATGGGGCAGATGCAAAACCACATATTACCATATAAAGCGTTGTTTTAAAGCAAAGTATTACCTTTTGCAACAAGAAATTTCACGTCAAAGAAACTGAAAACTTCGTATCCATGCATATATATCGAATTACGTATCAGTTTAGGCAATTACAGCTTATTTTAAACGATTCCTTGCTATAAACAAAAAAATTTTATCAAGCATATTGAAAACGTCTTATTCTCGAAAATAAGAGCAAATTATGTATCAGTTTTAACAAAAGCGGATTACTCTGTTTGATTCTATGCTTAGAGTAGAGTAAACTACCTTAGAAGAAATAATTTACGTTACAGTTTTGACCAGAACTGTTAATTTCAAACGATTTTATGCCCCCAAACGAGAAAACTTTCACTAAACAAATGCCAAACGTCTTAGTTCGTTTTATAAAAGCGACTTATGATACAGTTTAAACAAAAACAAATTATTTTCGTTGTTGTTGTGTTAAAATAATTTATTTCGAATGATTCAATGGAGCGAAACGAGTAAACTTTTATAGGACAGATGCAAAATACCATATTACCACATAAATCGTTATTTTATAGCAAAGTATTAGCTTTTGCACTTGTTCAATTAAAGTTTGCTTACTTCGAAGTATGTAATCGTCCGGAATATTTTTTTTTGTCAAAACTATAACGTAATTTGTTCTTTTGAGCTTGAATATAGAGTTTTCATTACGTTTTAAAATAGTTTACTCTACTCTAAGCATAGAATCAAACAGAGTAATTCGCTTCTGTTAAACTGATACAAAATTCGGTGGTTTGTGTCCGAATACAAAGTTTGCAGATTCTTTAATGTTAGGTTTGCTGCTTCTAACAAAGAATCAACGAAAATATTTTGTTTTAATACAAACTGCAATATAAAATGTCTTTATAGGACAAAACATGATGCATCTGTTTAATAAAAATTTACTCGTTTGGAAGCATTGAATCATTCCAAATAAGGTATTCTCGTCAAAACTATAATGTAATTAGTATTTTGAGCTAGAATACAGCGTTTTTGTTAGATTTTTAAACAATTTTGTCTATTTTAGGCAATGAATCGAATAGGATTAGCTGCCTTTATCCAAAGTGATACATAAATTGCTCTTTTATGCCAGATTAATACGTTTTTAGTCTGTTCGATGTAAGTTTTCTTGTTCAAAGCAAAAGATCGTCTAAAATAAGCCGTTTTTGTTTGAACTGATGAACAATTCAAACTGAGAGTCAACAAAAATAATTTGTTTTAATCCAAACTGATACGTTTTGACCCTATAAGAGTCCTATAAGAGTCCGAGATACGCCGTTCTCGTCAAGTCTATAACGTAATTCGTTTTTTTGTGTCAGAATACGACGTTTTCTGTCTGTTTAATATAAGTTTTTAATAATAATAATAATAATAATAATAATACTAATAATAATAATAATAATAATAATAATAATAATAATAATAATAATAATAATAATAATAATAATAATAATAATAATAATAATAATAAAAATAATAATAATAATAAAAGTAAGCTTAGTTTTCTAAGCAAAAATGAAGCTTATTTTGTGTGTTATATGAGAGTTTTCTCATTTCTATGCAAGAGATCATCTGTGATCTGTGTTTTTAGGCAAGAAATTGTCTAAAATTAATAACTCATTTTAAAACTGGTATAAAAACATTTACTATACAAAAGTTATAATCTGTTTTTAATAATAATAATAATAAAATAATAATAATAATAGTAATAATAATAATAAAAATAATAGTAATAATATTAATAATAATAAAAATAATAATAATAGTAGTAATAAAAGTAAGCTTAGTTTTCTAAGCAAAAATGAAGCTTATTTTGTGTTATATAAGCGTTTTCTCATTTCTATGCAAAAGATCATGTGTGATCTGTGTTTTTAGGCAATCTAAGCCATTTTATAGTTTTTAGGCAAGAAATTGGCTAAAATTAATCACTCATTTTAAAACTGGTATAAAAACAATACTATACAAAAGTTATAATCGGTTTTTAATAATAATAATAATAATAATAATAATAATAATAATAATAATAATAATAATAATAATAATAATAATAATAATAATAATAATAATAATAATAACAATAATAATAATAATAATAACAACAATAATATTAATAAAAATAATAATAATAGTAATAAAAGTAAGCTTAGTTTTCTAAGCAAAAATGAAGCTTATTTTGTGTGTTATATGAGTGTTTTCTCATTTCTATGCAAGAAATCATCTGTGATCTGTGTTTTTAGGCAAGAAATTGTCTATAATTAATAACTCATTTTAAAACTGGTATAAAAACATTTACTATACAAAAGTTAAGAATAATAATAATAATAATAATAATAATAATAATAATAATAATAATAATAATAATATTAATAATAATAATAATAGTAACAAAAGTAATAATAATAATAATACTTTTAATAAGGAAAAATGGAGCTTATTTTGTGTGTTACATGAGCGTTTTCTCATTTCTATGCAAAAGATCATGTGTGATCTGTGTTTTTAGGCAATCTAAGCCATTTTATAGTTTTTAATATTTAATAAAAATTAGCTTTAAAATAAAATGTTTGAAAAACTGAAATTAAACTAAATTAATTGTGTCTAACACTTTAGTAGAGGAAAAAGGAGGAGACATAAAAGTCACAAAAGTCTTAGAGTTGTCTTTAGTCGTCATATTAATAACAATAACATTTATAATAACAATACAAGTAGTACTAAATTTGCTTATATGCAAGCGCTTAATTAAGGTAACAGTTTTTTTGTTTTTTGCTTATACGAGTATCTCGAAAACAGTTACTCTTATCAATTATTACTTTTTCACCAAAATTAAAGGTGATAAAATTTCCTACAAAATAGTTATTTGCATTTTTCATGTAGAACTAACCTTAAGCGAGATATAAGTTTGAAAATAATTAATATTTAAAAAAAAAGTGCTTTAACAGAAAATGTCTTGTGATTTAAAATACACTTAATTTAATGGGTCCAATACTTTATTAGAAGAAAAAGGAGGTGACATAAAAGTCACTGAAGTCTTCATAGTCGATTTTAAATGCTGTATTTTCGTCTTTGTCTCAAACATTGAAAACTGAATTACATTTTTGTTCAGTAACAGTTACAGTTTTCTTATTGGTTTTTTGCTTATATCTCGAAAACAGTTACTCCTATCAATTTTTATCTTTCTTTCAAAATTTAAGCTGATAAAATTTTCTACAAAATAGTTATTTGCATTTTTTTGTAGGATCAACCATAAGCGAGTTATAGAGTTGGATATAAATAATCTTTAACAAAAATTTGCTTTAAAATAAAATGTTTGAAAAACCGATATTAAACTAAATTAATTGGGTCTAACACTTTAGTAGAGGAAAAAGGAGAAGACATAAAAGTCACCAAAGTCTTCAGAGTCGTTTTTAGTCGTCATATTAATAACAATAACATTAATAATAATAATACTAATAGTACTATATTTGCTTACATGCAAACGCTTAATTCAGGTAACAGTTTTTTGTTTTTTTGCTTATAGCTCGAAAACAGTTACTCCTATAAATTTGAGTAATCATAAGCGAAATATAAGTTTGAAAATAATTAATATTTAAAAAAAAAGTGCTTTAACAGAAAATGTCTTGTGATTTAAAATACACTTAATTTATTGGGTCCAATACTTTATTAGAAGAGAAAGGAGGTGACAGAAAGGTCACTGAAGTTTTTAGAGTCGTTTGTAAATGCTGCATTTTCGTCTTCGTCTCAAACATTGAAAACTGAATTACATTTTTGTTCAGTAACTGTAACAGTTTTCACATTGGTTTTTTGCTTATATCTCGAAAACATTTACTCTTATCAATTTTTATCTTTCTTTCAAAATTAAAGCTGATAAAATTTCCTACAAAATAGTTATTTGCTTTTCTTTTGTAAGACCAACCATAAGCGAGTTATAGAGTTGGATATAAACAATCTGTAACAAAAATTTGCTTTAAAATATAATGTTTGAAAAACCGAAATTAAACTAAATTAATTGGGTCTAACACTTTAGTAGAGGAAAAAGAAGAAGACATAAAAGTCACCAAAGTCTTCAGAGTCGTTTTTAGCCGTCAAATTAATAACAATAACATTAATAATAATAATACTAATATTACTAAATTTGCTTATATGCAAGCGCTTAATTAAGGTAACAGTTTCTTGCTTATATCTCGAAAACAGTTACTCCTATCAATTTTTATTTTTTACTAAAATTAAAGCTGATAAAATTTCCAACAAAATAGTTATTAACATTTTTCTTGTAGGACCAAGCATAAACGAGTTATAGAGTTGGACATAAATAATATTTAACAAAAATTTGCTTTAAAATAAAATGCTTGAAAAACCGGAATTAAACTAAATTAATTGTCTCTAACACTTTAGTAGAGGTAAAAGGAGAAGACATAAAAGTCACTAAATGTTTCAGAGTCGTCTTTAGTCGTCATATTAATAACAATAACATTAATAATAATAATACTAAAAATACTAAATTTGCTTATATGCAAACGCTTAATTAAGGTAACAGTTTTTTGGTTTCTTGCTTATATCTCGAAAACAGTTACTCCTATCAATTTTTATCTTTTTTTCAAAATTAAAGCTGATAAAATTTCCTACAAAATAGTTATTTGCATTTTTTTGTAGGACCAACCATAAGCGAGTTATAGAATTGGATATAAATAATCTTTAACAAAAATTTGCTTTAAAATAAAATGTTTAAAAATCCGATATTAAACTAAATTAATTGGGTCTAACACTTTAGTAGAGGAAAAATGAGAAGACATAAAAGTCACCAAAGTCTTCAGAGTTGTTTTTAGTACTAAATTTGCTTATATGCAAGCGCTTAATTAAGGTAACAGTTTTTTGGTTTCTTGCTTATACCTCGAAAACAGTTACTCCTATCAATTTTTATCTTTTTACTAAAATTAAAGCTGATAAAATTTCCTACAAAATAGTTATTTGCATTTTTCATGTAGGACTAACTATAAGCGAGATATAAGTTTGAAAATAATTAATATTTAAAAAAAAGTGCTTTAACAGAAAATGTCTTGTGATTTAAAATACACTTAATTTATTGGGTCCAATACTTTATTAGAAGAAAAAGGAGGTGACATATAAGTCACTGAAGTCTTCAGAGTCGTTTTTGTCTTCGTCTCAAACATTGAAAACTGAATTACATTTTTGTTCAGTAACAGTTACAGTTTTCTTATTGGTTTTTTGCTTATATCTCGAAAACAGTTACTCCTATCAAATTTTATCTTTCTTCCAAAATTAAAGCTGATAAAATTTCCAACAAAATAGTTATTTATATTTTTCTTGTAGGACCAAGCATAAACGAGTTATAGAGTTGGACATAAATAATATTTAACAAAAATTTGCTTTAAAATAAAATGCTTGAAAAACCGGAATTAAACTAAATTAATTGTGTCTAACACTTTAGTAGAGGAAAAAGGAGAAGACATAAAAGTCACTAAATGTTTCAGAGTCGTCTTTAGTCGTCATATTAATAACAATAACATTAATAATAATAATACTAAAAGTACTAAATTTGCTTATATGCAAACGCTTAATTAAGGTAACAGTTTTTTGGTTTCTTGCTTATATCTCGAAAACAGTTACTCCTATCAATTTTTATCTTTTTTTTTAAATTAAAGCTGATAAAATTTCCTACAAAATAGTTATTTGCATTTTTTTGTAGGACCAACCATAAGCGAGTTATAGAGATGAATATAAATAATATCTAACAAAAATTTGCTTTAAAATAAAACGTTTGAAAAACTGAAATTAGACTAAATTAATTGTGTCTAACACTTTAGTGGAGGAAAAAGGAGAAGACATAAAAGTCTCTAAAGGTTTCAGAATCGTCTTTAGTCGTCATATTAATAAGAATAACATTAATAATAATAAAACTAATAGTACTAAATTTGCTTATATGCAAACGCTGCATTAAGGTAAAAGTTTTTTGGTTTCTTGCTTATATCTCGAAAACAGTTACTCCTATCAATTTTTACCTTTTCACCAAAATTAAAGATGATAAAATTTCTTGCAAAATAGTTTATTGCATTTTTCATGTAGAACAAACCATAAGCGAGATATAAGTTTGAAAATAATTAATAATTAAAAAAAAAATGTGTTTTAACAGAAAATGTCTTGTGATTTAAAATACACTTAATTTATTGGGTCCAATACTTAATTAGAAGAAAAAGGAGGTGCAAATAACTATTTTGTTAGAAATTTTATCAGCTTTAATTGTGAAAGAAAGATAAAATTTGATAGGAGTAACTGGTTTCGAGATATAAGCAAAAAACCAATAAGAAAACTGTAACTGTTACTGAACAAAAATGTAATTCAGTTTTCAATGTTTGAGACGAAGACAAAAATGCAGCATTTAAAAACGACTCTGAAAACTTCATTGACTTTTATGTCACCTCCTTTTTTTTCTAATAAAGTATTGGACCCAATAAATTAAGTGTATTTTAAATCACAAGACATTTTCTGTTAAAACACTTTTTTTTAATTATTAATTACTTTCAAACTTATATCTCGCTTATGGTTAGTTCTACATGAAAAATGCAAATAACTATTTTGTAGGAAATTTTATCACTTTTAATTTTAGTGAAAAAGTAAAAATTGATAGGAGTAACTGTTTTCGAGATATAAGCAAAAAACAAAAAAACTGTTACCTTAATTAAGCGCTTGCATATAAGCAAATTTAGTACTACTAGTATTGTTATTATAAATGTTATTGTTATTAATATCACGACTAAAGACAACTCTAAGACTTTAGTGACTTTTATGTCTCCTCCATTTTCTCTACTAAAGTGTTAGAAACAATTAATTTAGTTTAATTTCAGTTTTTCAAACATTTTATTTTAAAGCAAATTTTTGTTAAATATTAAAAACTATAAAATGGCTTAGATGGCCTAAAAACACACATCACACATGATCTTTTGCATAGAAATGAGAAAACGCTCATGTAACACACAAAATAAGCTTCATCTTTGCTTAGAAAACTAAGCTTACTTTTATTACTATTATTATTATTTTAATTATTATTATTATTATTATTATTATTGTTATTATTATTATTATTTTTATTATTATTATTATTATTATTAAAAACCGATTATAACTTTTGTATAGTATTGTTTTTATACCAGTTTTAAAATGAGTGATTAATTTTAGCCAATTTCTTGCCTAAAAACACAGATCACAGATGATTTCTTGCATAGAAATGAGAAAACACTCATATAACACACAAAATAAGCTTCATTTTTGCTTAGAAAACTATGCTTACTTTTATTACTATTATTATTATTTTATTTATTATTATTATTATTATTATTATTGTTATTATTATTATAATTATTTTTATTATTATTATTATTATTGTTATTATTATTATTATTATTCTTATTATTATTATTATTATTATTATTATTATTATTATTATTATTATTATTATTATTATTATTAAAAACCGATTATAACTTTTATATAGTATTGTTTTTATACCAGTTTTAAAATGAGTGATTAATTTTAACCAATTTCTTACCTAAAAACTATAAAATGGCTTAGATTGCCTAAAAACACAGATCACACATGATCTTTTGCATAGAAATGAGAAAACGCTCATATAACACAAAATAAGCTTTATTTTTGCTTAGAAAACTAAGCTTACTTTTATTACTACTATTATTATTATTTTTATTATTATTATTATTATTATTATTACTATTATTATTATTATTATTATTATTATTGTTATTATTATTATTATTAATATTATTATTATTAAAAACCGATTATAACTTTTGTATAGTAAATGTTTTTATACCAGTTTTAAAATGAGTTATTAATTTTAGACAATTTCTTGCCTAAAAACACAGATCACAGATGATTTCTTGCATAGAAATGAGAAAACGCTCATATAACACAAAATAAGCTTCATTTTTGCTTAGAAAACTAAGCTTACTTTTATTACTATTAATATTTTTATTATTATTATTATTATTATTGTTATTATTATTATTATTATTATTATTATTATTAAAAACTTATATTAAACAGACAGAAAACGTCGTATTCTGACACAAACAAACGAATTACGTTATAGACTTGACGAGAACGGCGTATCTCGGACTCTTATAGGACTCTTATAGGGTCAAAAAGTATCAGTTTGGATTAAAACAAATTATTTTTGTTGACTCTCAGTCTGAATTGTTCATCAGTTCAAACAAAAACGGCTTATTTTAGACGATCTTTTGCTTTGAACAAGAAAACTTACATCGAACAGACTAAAAACGTATTAATCTGGCATAAAAGAGCAATTTATGTATCACTTTAGATAAAGGCAGCTAATCCTATTCGTTTCATTGCTTAAAATAGACAAAATTGTTAATAAATCTAACAAAAACGCTGTATTCTAGCACAAAATACTAATTACATTATAGTTTCGACGAGAATAGCTTATTTGGAATGATTCTATGCTTCCAAACGAGTAAATTTTTATTAAACCGATGCCAAACATCATGTTTTGTTCTATAAAGATATTTTATATTGCAGTGTGAATTAAAACAAAATATTTTCGTTGATTCTTTGTCAGAAGCAGCAAACCTAACATTAAAGAATCTGAAAACTTTGTATTCGGACACAAACCACCGAATTTTGTATTAGTTTAGACAAAAACGGTTGATTTTCGACAATATTTTGCTTTGAACAAGAAAATTTATATCAAACTGACTAAAAACGTCTTATTTTAGCACAAAACAAAAGATTTGCGTTATAGTCTTAAAGCTGATTCATGACACAGTTTGGATAAAAACCAATTATTTTTGTTAATTCATTGTTACAAACAAGAAACCTTACATCAAAGAAACTGAAAACCCCTTATTCAGGCACAGAAATTCGAATTACGTTTCAGTCTGGACAAAAGCTGCTTATTTTAGACGATCCTTTGTTTTGAACACGAAAACTTACATTAAAAAGATTAAAAACTTCTTATTCTGGCTGAAAACTGCAAATTATATATTACTCTAGATAAAAGCAATTTATCCTGATTACTCCTTTACTTAGAATAGAGTAAACTTGTATAAAATTTAATGAAAACATTAAATTTAGTCTCAAAGAAATAATTTACGTTACAGTTTTGACCAGCACTGTTTATTTCAAACGAATTTATGATTCGAAACTAATGAAATTTTATGGGGCAGATGCAAAACCACAAATTACCATATAAAGCGTTGTTTTAAAGCAAAGTATTACCTTTTGCAACAAGAAATTTCACGTCAAAGAAACTGAAAACTTCGTATCCATGCATAAATATCGAATTACGTATCAGTTTAAGCAAATACAGCTTATTTTAAACGATTCCTTGCTATAAACAAGAAAAATTTTATCAAGCATATTGAAAACGTCTTATTCTCGAAAATAAGAGCAAATTATGTATCAGTTTTAACAAAAGCGGATTACTCTGTTTGATTCTATGCTTAGAGTAGAGTAAACTACTATAAAACGTAATAAAAACTCTATATTCAAGCTCAAAAGAACAAATTACGTTATAGTTTTGGCAAAAAAAAATATTTCGGACGATTACATACTTCGAAGTAAGCAAACTTTAATTGAACAAGTGCAAAAGCTAATACTTTGCTTTAAAATAACGATTTATGTGGTAATATGGTATTTTGCATCTGTCCTATAAAAGTTTACTCGTTTCGCTCCATTGAATCATTCGAAATAAATTATTTTGACACAACAACGAAAATAATTTGTTTATGTTTAAACTGTAACATAAGTCGCTTTTATAAAACGAACTAAGACGTTTGGCATCTGTTTATTGAAAGTTTTCTCGTTTGGGGGCATAAAATCGTTTGAAATTAACAGTTCTGGAAAAACTATAACGTAAATTATTTCTTTGTATCACTTTAAAGATTTGCGTTATAGTCTTGACGAGAACTGTTAATTTCAAACGATTCTATGCTTTGAAACCAGTATACTTTCACTGAACAGAGGCAAAACGTCTGATTTCGCCTTTAAAAAACGATTTATGTCACAGTTTGGATTAAAACCAATGATTTTCGTTTAAAGTTTATTTAAAGTTAAATTTAAAGTTAAATTTAAAGTTTTCATTAAGTTTTATACAAGTTTGCTCTATTCTAAGCAAAGGAGTAATCAGGATAAATTGCTATTATCTAGAGTAATATATAATTTGCAGTTTTCAGCCAGAATAAGACGTTTTTAATCTTTTTAATGTAAGTTTTCGTGTTCAAAACAAAGGATCGTCTAAAATAAGTAGTTTTTGTCCAGACTGAAACGTAATTCGAATTTCTGTGCCTGAATAAGGGGTTTTCAGTTTCTTTGATGTAAGGTTTCTTATTTGTAACAATGAACTAACAAAAATAATTGGTTTTTATCCAAACTGTGGCATGAATCAGCTTTAAGACTATAAGGCAAATCTTTTGTTTTGTGCTAAAATAAGACGTTTTTAGTCAGTTTGATGTAAGTTTTCTTGTTGAAAGCAAAATATTGTCGAAAATCAACCGTTTTTGCCTAACTGATACAAAATTCGGTGGTTTGTGTCCGAATACAAAGTTTTCTGATTCTTTAATGTTAGATTTGCTGCTTCTAACAAAGAATCAACGAAAATATTTTGTTTTAATACAAACTGCAATATAAAATGTCTTTATAGGTCAAAACATGATATTTGGCATCTGTTTAATAAAAATTTACTCGTTTGGAAGCATAGAAACATTCCAAATAAGGTATTCTCGTCAAAACTATAATGTAATTAGTATTTTGTGCTAGAATACAGCGTTTTTGTTAGATTTTTTAACAATTTTGTCTATTTTAGGCAATGAAACGAATAGGATTAGCTGCCTTTATCCAAAGTGATACATAAATTGCTCTTTTATGCCAGATTAATACGTTTTTAGTCTGTTCGATGTAAGTTTTCTTGTTCAAAGCAAAAGATCGTCTAAAATAAACCGTTTTTGTTTGAACTGATGAACAATTCAGACTGAGAGTCAACAAAAATAATTTATTTTAATCCAAACTGATACTTTTTGACCCTATAAGAGTCCTATAAGAGTCCGAAATACGCCGTTCTCGTCAAGTCTATAACGTAATTCGTTTTTTTGTGTCAGAATACGACGTTTTCTGTCTGTTTAATATAAGTTTTTAATAATAATTATAATAATAATAATAATAAAAATAATAATACTAATAATAGTAATAATAATAATAATAATAATAATAATAATAATAATAATAAAAATAATAATAGTAATAAAAGTAAGCTTAGTTTTCTAAGCAAAAATGAAGCTTATTTTGTGTTATATGAGCGTTTTCTCATTTCTATGCAAGAAATCATCTGTGATCTGTGTTTTTAGGCAAGAAATTGTCTAAAATTAATAACTCATTTTAAAACTGGTATAAAAACATTTACTATACAAAAGTTAATAATAATAATAGTAATAATAATAATAGTAATAAAAGAAATAATAATAATAATAATAATAATAATAATAATAATAATAATAATAATAATAATAATAATAATGATAATAATGCTTATAATAATGAATTTCTTTCTAAATTAAAGCTCAGTTTTTCTAAGCAAAAATGATGCTTATTTTGTGTTATCTGAGCGTTTTCTCATTTCTATGCAAGAGATCATCTGTGATCTGTGTTTTTAGGCAAGAAATTGTCTTCAAAATTAAAGCTGATAAAGTTTCCTACAAAATAGTTATTTGCATTTCTTTTGTAAGACCAACCATAAGCGAGTTATAGAGTTGGATATAAACAATCTTTAACAAAAATTTGCTTTAAAATAAAATGTTTGAAAAACCGAAATTAAACTAAATTAATTGGGTCTAACACTTTAGTAGAGGAAAAAGAAGAAGACATAAAAGTCACCAAAGTCTTCAGGGTCGTTTTTAGTCGTCAAATTAATAACAATAACATTAATAATAATAATACTAATATTACTAAATTTGCTTATATGCAAGCGCTTAATTAAGGTAACAGTTTCTTGCTTATATCTCGAAAACAGTTACTCCTACCAATTTTTATCTTTTTACTAAAATTAAAGCTGATAAAATTTCCAACAAAATAGTTATTAATATTTTTCTTGTAGGACCAAGCATAAACGAGTTATAGAGTTGGACATAAATAATATTTAACAAAAATTTGCTTTAAAATAAAGTGCTTGAAAAACCGGAATTAAACTAAATTAATTGTGTCTAACACTTTAGTAGAGGAAAAAGGAGAAGACATAAAAGTCACTAAATGTTTCAGAGTCGTCTTTAGTCGTCATATTAATAACAATAACATTAATAATAATAATACTAATAGTACTAAATTTGCTTATATGCAAACGCTTAATTAAGGTAACAGTTTTTTGGTTTCTTGCTTATATCTCGAAAACAGTTACTTCTATCAATTTTTATCTTTTTTTCAAAATTAAAGCTGATAAAATTTCCTACAAAATAGTTATTTGCATTTTTTTGTAGGACCAACCATAAGCGGGTTATAGAGTTGGATATAAATAATCTTTAACAAAAATTTGCTTTAAAATAAAATGTTTGAAAAACCGATATTAAACTAAATTAATTGGGTCTAACACTTTAATAGAGGAAAAATGAGAAGACATAAAAGTCACCAAGGTCTTCAGAGTTGTTTTTAGTACTAAATTTGCTTATATGCAAGCGCTTAATTAAGGTAACAGTTTTTGGGTCTCTTGCTTACATCTCGAAAACAGTTACTCCTATCAATTTTTATCTTTTTACTAAAATTAAAGCTGATAAAATTTCCTACAAAATAGTAATTTGCATTTTTCATGTAGGACTATTCATAAGCGAGATATAAGTTTGAAAATAATTAATATTTAAAAAAAAAGTGCTTTAACAGAAAATGTCTTGTGATTTAAAATACACTTAATTTATTGGGTCCAATACTTTATTAGAAGAAAAAGGAGGTGACATAAAAGTCACTGAAGTCTTCAGAGTCGATTTTAAATGCTGCATTTTCGTCTTCGTCTCAAACATTGAAAACTGAATTACATTTTTGTTCAGCAACAGATACAGTTTTCTTATTGGTTTTTTGCTTATATCTCGAAAACAGTTACTCCTATCAATTTTTATCTTTCCTTCAAAATTAAAGCTGATAAAATTTCCTACAAAATAGTTATTTGCATTTTTCTTGTAGGACCAACCATAAGCGAGTTATAGAGTTGGATATAAATAATATTTAACAAAAACTTGCTTTAAAATAAAATGTTTGAAAAACTAAAATTAAACTAAATAAATTGTGTCTAACACTTTAGTAGAGGAAAAAGGAGAAGACATAAATGTCACTAAAGGTTTCAGAGTCGTCTTTAGTCGTCATATTAATAACAATAACATTAAAAATAATAATACTAATAGTACTTAATTTGCTTACATGCAAACGCTTATTTAAGGTAACGGTTTTTTGGTTTCTTGCTTATATCTCGAAAACAGTTACTTATACCAATTTTTATTTTTTTACTAAAATTAAAGCTGATAAAATTTTCTACAAAATAGTTATTTGCATTTTTCATGTAAGACTAACCATAAGCGAGATATAAGTTTTAAAATTATTAATATTTAAAAGAAAAGTGCTTTAACAGAAAATGTCTTGTGATTTAAAATATACTTAATTTATTGGGTCCAATACTTTATTAGAAGAAAAGGGAGGTGACATATAAGTCACTGAAATCTTCAGAGTCGATTTTAAATGCTGCATTTTCGTCTTCGTCTCAAACATTGCAAACTGAATTACATTTTTGATCAGTAACAGTTACAGTTTTCTTATTGGTTTTTTGCTTATATCCCGAAAACAGTTACTCCTATCAATTTTTATCTTTCTTTTAAAATTAAAGCTGATAAAATTTCCTACAAAATAGTTATTTGCATTTTTCATGTAAGACTAACCATAAGCGAGATATAAGTTTAAAAATTATTAATATTTAAAAAAAAAGTGCTTTAACAGAAAATGTCTTGTGATTTAAAATACACTTAATTTATTGGGTCCAATACATTATTAGAAGAAAAAGGAGGTGACATAAAAGTCGCTGAAGTCTTCAGAGTCGTTTTTAAATGCTGCATTTTCGTCTTCCTCTCAAACATTGAAAACTGAATTACATTTTTGTTCAGTAACTGTAACAGTTTTTACTTTGGTTTTTTGCTTATATCTCGGAAACAATTACTCTTATCAATTTTTATTTTTCTTTCAAAATTAAAGCTGATAAAATTTCCTACAAAATAGTTATTTGCATTTCTTTTGTAAGACCAACTATAAGCGAGTTATAGAGTTGGATATAAATAATCTTTAACAAAAATTTTCTTTAAAATATAATGTTTGAAAAACCGAAATTAAACTAAATTAATTGAGTCTAACACTTTAGTATAGGAAAAAGGAGAAGACATAAAAGTCACCAAAGTCTTCAGAGTCGTTTTTAGTCGTCATATTAATAACAATAACATTAATAATAATAATAATGCTGCATTTCCGTCTTCGTCTCAAACATTGAAAACTGAATTACATTTTTGTTCAGTAACAGTTACAGTTTTCTTATTGGTTTTTTGCTTATATCTCGAAAACAGTTACACCTATCAATTTTTATCTTTTTTTCAAAATTAAAGCTGATAAAATTTCCTACAAAATAGTTATTTGCATTTTTCTTGTAGGACCAACCATAAGCGAGTTATAGAGTTCGATATAAATAATATTTAACAAAAACTTGCTTTAAAATAAAATGTTTGAAAAACTAAAATTAAACTAAATTAATTGTGTCTAACACTTTAGTAGAGGAAAAAGGAGAAGACATAAAGGTTACTAAAGTCTTCAGAGTCGTTTTTAGTCGTCATATTAATAACAATAACATTAATAATAATAATACTAATAGTACTAAATTTGCTTATATGCAAGCGCTTAATTAAGGTAACAGATTTTTGGTTTCTTGCTTATATCTCGAAAACAGTTACTCCTATCAATTTTTATCTTTTTTTCAAAATTAAAGCTGATAACATTTCCTACAAAATTGTTATTTGCATTTTTTTGTAGGACCAACCATAAGCGAGTTATAGAGTTGTTTTGACAAAAAAAATATTCCGGACGATCACATACTTCGAAGTAAGCAAACTTTAATTGAACAAATGCAAAAGCTAATATTTTGCTCTAAAATAACGATTTATGTGGTAATATGGTATTTTGCATATGGCCTATAAAAGTTTACTCGTTTCGCTTCATTGAATCATTCGAAATAAATTATTTTAACACAACAACAACGAAAATAATTTGTTTTTGTTTAAACTGTATCATAAGTCGCTTTTATAAAACGAACTAAGACGTTTGGCATTTGTTTAGTGAAAGTTTTCTTAAACTTAAACTATAACGTAAATTATTTCTTTGAGACGAAATTTAAGGTTTTCATTAAGTTTTATACAAGTTTGCTCTATTCTAAGCAAAGGAGTAATCAGGATAAACTGCTTTTATCCAAAGTAATACATAATTTGCAGTTTTGAGCCAGAATAAGACGTTTTTAATCTTTTTAATGTAAGTTTTCGTGTTCAAAAGAAAGAATCGTCTAAAATAAGCAATTTGTGTCTAGACTGAAACGTAATTTGATTTTTTGGGCCTGAATAAGAAGTTTTCAGTTTCTTTGATGTAGGGTTTCTTGTTTGTAACAATGAATAAACGAAAATCATTGGTTTTAATCCAAACTGTGACATAAATCGTTTTTTAAAGGCGAAATCAGACGTTTTGTCTCTGTTCAGTGAAAGTATACTGGTTTCAAAGCATAGAATCGTTTGAAATTAACAGTTCTCGTCAAGACTATAACGCAAATCTTTAATGTGATAAAGAAATAATTTACGTTATAGTTTTGACCAGAACTGTTAATTTCAAACGATTTTATGCCCCCAAACGAAAAAACTTTCAATAAACAGATGCCAAACGTCTTAGTTCGTTTTATAAAAGCGACTTATGTTACAGTTTAAACAAAAACAAATTATTTTCGTTGTTGTTGTGTCAAAATAATTTATTTCGAATGATTCAATGGAGCGAAACGAGTAAACTTTTATAGGACAGATGCAAAATACCATATTACCACATAAATCGTTATTTTAAAGCAAAGTATTAGCTTTTGTACTTGTTCAATTAAAGTTTGCTTACTTCGAAGTATGTAATCGTCCGAAATATTTTTTATTTGCCAAAACTATAACGTAATTTGTTCTTTTGAGCTTGAATATAGAGTTTTCATTACGTTTTATAGTAGTTTACTTTACTCTAAGCATAGAATCAAACAGAGTAATCCGCTTTTGTTAAAACTGATACATAATTTGCTCTTATTTTCGAGAATAAGACGATTTCAATATGCTTGATAAAATTTTTCTTGTTTATAGCAAGGAATTGTTTAAAATAAGCTGTATTTGCCTAAACTGATACGTAATTTGATATTTATGCATGGATACGAAGTTTTCAGTTTCTTTGACGTGAAATTTCTTGTTGCAAAAGGTAATACTTTGCTTTAAAACAACGCTTTATATGGTAATATGTGGTTTTGCATCTGCCCCATAAAAGTTCATTAGTTTCGAATCATAAATTCGTTTGAAATAAACAGTGCCGGTCAAAACTATAACGCAAATTATTTCTTTGAGACGAAATTTAAAGTTTTCATTAAGTTTTATACAAGTTTACTCTATTCTAAGTAAAGGAGTAATCAGGATAAATTGCTTTTATCTAGAGTAATATATAATTTGCAGTTTTCAGCCAGAATAAGACGTTTTTAATCTTTTTAATGTAAGTTTTCGTGTTCAAAACAAAGGATCGTCTAAAATAAGCAGCTTTTGTCCAGACTGAAACGTAATTCGAATTTCTGTGCCTGAATAAGGGGTTTTCAGTTTCTTTGATGTAAGGTTTCTTGTTTGTAACAATGAATTAACAAAAATAATTGGTTTTTATCCAAACTGTGTCATGAATCAGCTTTAAGACTATAACGCAAATCTTCTGTTTTGTGCTAAAATAAGACGTTTTTTGTCAGTTTGATATAAATTTTCTTGTTCAAAGCAAAATATTGTCGAAAATCAACCGTTTTTGTCTAAACTGATACAAAATTCGGTGGTTTGTGTCCGAATACAAAGTTTTCAGATTCTTTAATGTTAGGTTTGCTGCTTCTAACAAAGAATCAACGAAAATATTTTGTTTTAATACAAACTGCAATATAAAATGTCTTTATAGGGCAAAACATGATGTTTGGCATCTGTTTAATAAAAATTTACTCGTTTGGAAGCATAGAATCATTGCAAATAAGCTATTCTCGTCGAAACTATAATGTAATTAGTATTTTGTGCTAGAATACAGCGTTTTTGTTAGATTTATTAACAATTTTGTCTATATTAAGAAATGAAACGATTAGGATTAGCTGCCTTTATCTAAAGTGATACATAAATTGCTCTATTATGCCAGATTAATACGTTTTTAGTCTGTTCGATGTAAGTTTTCTTGTTCAAAGCAAAAGATCGTCTAAAATAAGCCGTTTTTGTTTAAACTGATGAACAATTCAGACTGAGAGTCAACAAAAATAATTTATTTTAATCCAAACTGATACTTTTTGACCCTATAAGAGTCCTATAAGAGTCCGAGATACGCCGTTCTCGTCAAGTCTATAACGTAATTCGTTTTTTGTGTCAGAATACGACGTTTTCTGTCTGTTTAATATAAGTTTTTAATAATAATAATAATAATAATAATAACAATAATAATAATAATAATAATAATAATAATAATAATAATAATAATAATAGTAATAATAATAATAATAATAATAATAATAAAAATAATAATACTAATAATAGTAATAATAATAATAATAATAATAATAATAATGAAAATAATATTAGTAATAAAAGTAAGCTTAGTTTTCTAAGCAAAAATGAAGCTTATTTTGTGTTATATGAGCGTTTTCTCATTTCTATGCAAGAAATCATCTGTGATCTGTGATTTTAGGCAAGAAATTGTCTAAAATTAATAACTCATTTTAAAACTGGTATAAAAACATTTACTATACAAAAGTTAATAATAATAATAATAATAATAATAATAATAATAGTAATAAAAGAAATAATAATAATAATAATAATAATAATAACAATAATAATGATAATAATACTTATAATAATGAATTTCTTTCTAAATTAAAGCTTAGTTTTTCTAAGCAAAAATGATGCTTATTTTGTGTTATCTGAGCGTTTTCTCATTTCTATGCAAAAGATCATGTGTGATCTGTATTTTTAGGCAATCTAAGCCATTTTATAGTTTTTAGGCAAGAAATTGGCTAAAATTAATCACTCATTTTAAAACTGGTATAAAAACAATACTATACAAAAGTTATAATCGGTTTTTAATAATAATAATTATAATAATAATAATAATAATAATAATAATGACAATAATAATAATAATAATAATAATAATAATAACAATAAAAATAATAATAATAATAAATAAATAATAATAATAGTAATAAAAGTAAGCTTAGTTTTCTAAGCAAAAATGAAGCTTATTTTGTGTGTTATATGAGTGTTTTCTCATTTCTATGCAAGAAATCATCTGTGATCCGTGTTTTTAGGCAAGAAATTATCTAAAATTAATAACTCATTTTAAAACTGGTATAAAAACATTTACTATACAAAAGTTAATAATAATAATAATACTTTTAATAAGGAAAAATGGAGCTTATTTTGTGTGTTACATGAGCGTTTTCTCATTTCTATGCAAAAGATCATGTGTGATGTGTGTTTTTAGGCAATCTAAGCCATTTTATAGATTTTAATATTTAACAAAAATTTGATTTAAAATAAAATGTTTGAAAAACTGAAATTAAACTAAATTAATTGTGTCTAACACTTTAGTAGAGGAAAAAGGAGGAGACATAAAAGTCACTAAAGTCTTAGAGTTGTCTTTAGTCGTCATATTAATAACAATAACATTTATAATAACAATACTAGTAGTACTAAATTTGCTTATATGCAAGCGCTTAATTAAGGTAACAGTTTTTTTGTTTTTTGCTTATATCTCGAAAACAGTTACTCCTCTCAATTTTTACTTTTTCACCAAAATTAAAGGTGATAAATTTTCCTACAAAATAGTTATTTGCATTTTTCATGTAGAACTAACCATAAGCGAGTTATAAGTTTGAAAGTAATTAATAATTAAAAAAAAGTGTTTTAACAGAAAATGTCTTGTGATTTATAATACACTTAATTTATTGGGTCCAATACTTCATTAGAAGAAAAAGGAGGTGACATAAAAGTCACTGAAGTTTTCAGAGTCGTTTTTAAATGCTGCATTTTTGTCTTCGTCTCAAACATTGAAAACTGAATTACATTTTTGTTCAGTAACAGTTACAGTTTTCTTATTGGTTTCTTGCTTATATCTCGAAAACAGTTACTCCCATCAAATTTTATCTTTCTTTCACAATTAAAGCTGATAAAATTTCTAACAAAGTAGTTATTTGCACTTCCTTTTTCTTCTAATTAAGTATTGGACCCAATAAATTAAGTGTATTTTAAATCACAAGACATTTTCTGTTAAAACACATTTTTTTTTAATTATTAATTATTTTCAAACTTATATCTCGCTTATAGTTTGTTCTACATGAAAAATGCAAATAACTCTTTTGCAGGAAATTTTATCATCTTTAATTTTGGAGAAAAGGTAAAAATTGATAGGAGTAATTGTTTTCGAGATATAAGCAAGAAACCAAAAAACTATTACCTTAATGCAGCGTTTGCATATAAGCAAATTTAGTACTATTAGTTTTATTATTATTAATGTTATTGTTATTAATATGACGACTAAAGACGATTCTGAAACCTTTAGAGACTTTTATGTCTTCTCCTTTTTCCTCCACTAAAGTGTTAGACACAATTAATTTAGTTTAATTTCAGTTTTTCAAACATTTTATTTTAAAGCAAATTTTTGTTAGATATTATTTATATTCATCTCTATAACTCGCTTATGCTTGGTCCTACAAGAAAAATAAATAATTACTTTGTTGGAAATTTTATCAGCTTTAATTTTGAAAGAAAGATAAAATTTGATATGTGTAACTGTTTTCGAGATATAAGCAAAAAACCAATAAGAAAACTGTAACTGTTACTGAACAAAAATGTAATTCAGTTTTCAATGTTTGAGACGAAGACGAAAATGCAGCATTTAAAAACGACTCTGAAGACTTCAGTGACTTTTATGTCACCTCCTTTTTCTTCTAATAAAGAATTGGACCCAATAAATTAAGTGTATTTTAAATGACAAGGCATTTTCTGTTAAAGCACTTTTGTTTTAAATATTAATTATTTTCAAACTTATATCTCGCTTATGGTTAGTCGTACATGAAAAATGCAAATAACTATTTTGTAGGAAATTTTATCAGCTTTAATTTTGAAAAAAAGATAAAAATTGATAGGAGTAACTGTTTTCGAGATATAAGCAAGAAACCAAAAAACTGTTACCTTAATTAAGCGTTTGCATATAAGCAAATTTAGTACTTTTAGTATTATTATTATTAATGTTATTGTTACTTATATGACGACTAAAGACGACTCTGAAACATTTAGTGACTTTTATGTCTTCTCCTTTTTCCTCTACTAAAGTGTTAGACACAATTAATTTAGTTTAATTCCGGTTTTTCAAGCATTTTATTTTAAAGCAAATTTTTGTTAAATATTATTTATGTCCAACTCTATAACTCGTTTATGCTTGGTCCTACAAGAGAAATGTAATTAACTATTTTGTTGGAAATTTTATCAGCTTTAATTTTGGAAGAAAGATAAAATTTGATAGGAGTAACTGTTTTCGAGATATAAGCAAAAAACCAATAAGAAAACTGTAACTGTTACTGAAAAAATGTAATTCAGTTTTCAATGTTTGAGACGAAGACGAAAATGCAGCATTTAAAAACGACTCTGAAGACTTCAGTGACTTATATGTTACCTCCTTTTTCTTCTAATAAAGTATTGAACCCAATAAATTAAGTGTATTTTAAATTACAAGACATTTTCTGTTAAAGCACTTTTTTTTAAATATTAATTATTTTCAAACTTATATCTCGCTTATGGTTAGTCCTACATGAAAAATGCAAATAACTATTTTGTAGGAAATTTTATCAGCTTTAATTTTAGTAAAAAGATAAAAATTGATAGGAGTAACTGTTTTCGAGATATAAGCAAGAAACCAAAATACTGTTACCTTAATTAAGCGCTTGCATATAAGCAAATTTAGTACTAAAAACAACTCTGAAGACTTTGGTGACTTTTATGTCTTCTTCTTTTTCCTATACTAAAGTGTTAGACCCAATTAATTTAGTTTAATATCGGATTTTCAAACATTTTATTTTAAAGCAAATTTTTGTTAAAGATTATTTATATCCATCTCTATAACTCGCTTATGGTTGGTCCTACAAAAAAATGCAAATAACTATTTTGTAGGAAATGTTATCAGCTTTAATTTTGAAAAAAAGATAAAAATTGATAGGAGTAACTGTTTTCGAGATATAAGCAAGAAACCAAAAAACTGTTACCTTAATTCAGCATTTGCATATAAGCAAATTTAGTACTATTAGTTTTATTATTATTAATGTTATTGTTATTAATATGACGACTAAAGACGATTCTGAAACCTTTAGAGACTTTTATGTCTTCTCCTTTTTCCTCCACTAAAGTGTTAGGCACAATTAATTTAGTTTAATTTCAGTTTTTCAAACATTTTATTTTAAAGCAAATTTTTGTTAGGTATTATTTATATCCATCTCTATAACTCGCTTATGCTTGGTCCTACATGAAAAATGCAAATAATTACTTTGTTGGAAATTTTATCAGCTTTAATTCTGAAAGAAAGATAAAATTTGATAGGTGTAACGGTTTTCGAGATATAAGCAAAAAACCAAAATAAAAACTGTTACAGTTACTAAACAAAAATGTAATTCAGTTTTCAATGTTTGAGACGAAGTCGAAAATGCAGCATTTAAAAACGACTCTGAAGACTTCAGCGACTTTTATGTCACCTCCTTTTTCTTCTAATAAAGTATTGGACCCAATAAATTAAGTATATTTTAAATCACAAGACATTTTCTGTTAAAGCACTTTTTTTTAAATATTAATAATTTTTAAACTTATATCTCGCTTATGGTTAGTCTTACATGAAAAATGCAAATAACTATTTTGTAGAAAATTTTATCAGCTTTAATTTTAGTAAAAAGATAAAAATTGATATAAGTAACTGTTTTCGAGATATCAGCAAGAAACGAAAAAACTGTTACCTTAATTAAGCGTTTGCATGTAAGCAAATTTAGTACTATTAGTATTATTATTATTAATGTTATTGTTATTAATATGACGACTAAAGACGACTCTGAAACCTTTAGTGACATTTATGTCTCCTCCATTTTCCTCTACTAAAGTGTTAGACACAATTAATTTAGTTTAATTTTAGTTTTTCAAACATTATATTTTAAAGCAGATTTTTGTTAAAGATTATTTATATCCAACTCTATAACTCGCTTATGGTTGGTCTTACAAAAGAAATGCAAATAACTATTTTGTAGGAAATTTTATCAGCTTTAATTTTGAAAGAAAGATAAAAATTGATAGGAGTAATTGTTTTCGAGATATAAGCAAAAAACCAAAGTAAAAACTGTTACAGTTACTGAACAAAAATGTAATTCAGTTTTCAATGTTTGAGACGAAGACGAAAATGCAGCATTATTATTATTATTAATGTTATTGAAATTAATATGACGACTAAAAACGACTCTGAAGACTTTGGTGACTTTTATGTCTTCTCTTTTTTCCTATACTAAAGTGTTAGACTCAATTAATTTAGTTTAATTTCGGTTTTTCAAACATTATATTTTAAAGCAAATTTTATGTTAAAGATTATTTATATCCAACTCTATAACTCGCTTATGGTTGGTCTTACAAAAGAAATGCAAATAACTATTTTGTAGGAAATTTTATCAGCTTTAATTTTGAAAGAAAGATAAAAATTGATAGGAGTAATTGTTTTCGAGATATAAGCAAAAAACCAAAGTAAAAACTGTTACAGTTACTGAACAAAAATGTAATTCAGTTTTCAATGTTTGAGAGGAAGACGAAAATGCAGCATTTAAAAACGACTCTGAAGACTTCAGCGACTTTTATGTCACCTCCTTTTTCTTCTAATAAAGTATTGGACCCAATAAATTAAGTGTATTTTAAATCACAAGACATTTTCTGTTAAAGCACTTTTTTTAAAATATTAATTATTTTCAAACTTATATCTCGCTTATGGTTAGTCCTACATGAAAAATGCAAATTACTATTTTGTAGGAAATTTTATCAGCTTTAATTTTAGTAAAAAGATAAAAATTGATAGGAGTAACTGTTTTCGAGATGTAAGCAAGAGACCAAAAAACTGTTACCTTAATTAAGCGCTTGCATATAAGCAAATTTAGTACTAAAAACAACTCCGAAGACTTTGGTGACTTTTATGTCTTCTCATTTTTCCTCTACTAAAGTGTTAGACCCAATTAATTTAGTTTAATATCGGTTTTTCAAACATTTTATTTTAAAGCAAATTTTTGTTAAAGATTATTTATATCCAACGCTATAACTCGCTTATGGTTGGTTCTACAAGAAAAATGCAAATAACTATTTTGTAGGAAATTTTATCAGCTTTAATTTTGAAATAAAGATAAAAATTGATAGGAGTAACTGTTTTCGAGATATAAGCAAAAAACCAATAAGAAAACTGTAACTGTTACTGAACAAAAATGTAATTCAGTTTTCAATGTTTGAGACGAAGACGAAAATGCAGCATTATTATTATTATTAATGTTATTGTTATTAATATGACGACTAAAAACGACTCTGAAGACTTTGGTGACTTTTATGTCTTCTCCTTTTTCCTATACTAAAGTGTTAGACTCAATTAATTTAGTTTAATTTCGGTTTTTCAAACATTATATTTTAATGCAAATTTTTGTTAAAGATTATTTATATCTAACTCTATAACTCGCTTATGGTTGGTCTTACAAAAGAAATGCAAATAACTATTTTGTAGGAAATTTTATCAGCTTTAATTTTGAAAAAAAGATAAAAATTGATAAGAGTAATTGTTTTCGAGATATAAGCAAAAAACCAAAGTAAAAACTGTTACAGTTACTGAACAAAAATGTAATTCAGTTTTCAATGTTTGAGAGGAAGACGAAAATGCAGCATTTAAAAACGACTCTGAAGTCTTCAGCGATTTTTATGTCACCTCCTTTTTCTTCTAATAAAGTATTGGACCCAATAAATTAAGTGTATTTTAAATCACAAGACATTTTCTGTTAAAGCACTTTTTTTTTAAATATTAATAATTTTTAAACTTATATCTCGCTTATGGTTAGTCTTACATGAAAAATGCAAATAACTATTTTGTAGGAAATTTTATCAGCTTTAATTTTGAAAGAAAGATAAAAATTGATAGGAGTAACTGTTTTCGAGATATAAGCAAAAAACCAATAAGAAAACTGTAACTGTTACTGAAAAAATGTAATTCAGTTTTCAATGTTTGAGACGAAGACGAAAATGCAGCATTTAAAAACGACTCTGAAGACTTCAGTGACTTATATGTTACCTCCTTTTTCTTCTAATAAAGTATTGAACCCAATAAATTAAGTGTATTTTAAATTACAAGACATTTTCTGTTAAAGCACTTTTTTTTAAATATTAATTATTTTCAAACTTATATCTCGCTTATGGTTAGTCCTACATGAAAAATGCAAATAACTATTTTGTAGGAAATTTTATCAGCTTTAATTTTAGTAAAAAGATAAAAATTGATAGGAGTAACTGTTTTCGAGATATAAGCAAGAAACCAAAATACTGTTACCTTAATTAAGCGCTTGCATATAAGCAAATTTAGTACTAAAAACAACTCTGAAGACTTTGGTGACTTTTATGTCTTCTTCTTTTTCCTATACTAAAGTGTTAGACCCAATTAATTTAGTTTAATATCGGATTTTCAAACATTTTATTTTAAAGCAAATTTTTGTTAAAGATTATTTATATCCATCTCTATAACTCGCTTATGGTTGGTCCTACAAAAAAATGCAAATAACTATTTTGTAGGAAATGTTATCAGCTTTAATTTTGAAAAAAAGATAAAAATTGATAGGAGTAACTGTTTTCGAGATATAAGCAAGAAACCAAAAAACTGTTACCTTAATTCAGCATTTGCATATAAGCAAATTTAGTACTATTAGTTTTATTATTATTAATGTTATTGTTATTAATATGACGACTAAAGACGATTCTGAAACCTTTAGAGACTTTTATGTCTTCTCCTTTTTCCTCCACTAAAGTGTTAGGCACAATTAATTTAGTTTAATTTCAGTTTTTCAAACATTTTATTTTAAAGCAAATTTTTGTTAGGTATTATTTATATCCATCTCTATAACTCGCTTATGCTTGGTCCTACATGAAAAATGCAAATAATTACTTTGTTGGAAATTTTATCAGCTTTAATTCTGAAAGAAAGATAAAATTTGATAGGTGTAACGGTTTTCGAGATATAAGCAAAAAACCAATAAGAAAACTGTAACTGTTACTGAACAAAAATGTAATTCAGATTTCAATGTTTGAGACGAAGACGAAAATGTAGCATTTAAAAACGACTCTGAAGACTTCAGTGACTTTTATGTCACCTCCTTTTTCTTCTAATAAAGAATTAGACCCAATAAATTAAGTGTATTTTAAATCACAAGACATTTTCTGTTAAAGCACTTTTTTTTAAATATTAATTATTTTCAAACTTATATCTCGCTTATGGTTAGTCGTACATGAAAAATGCAAATAGCTATTTTGTAGGAAATTTTATCAGCTTTAATTTTAGTAAAAAGATAAAAATTGGTAGGAGTAACTGTTTTCGAGATATAAGCTAGAAACCAAAAAACTGTTACCTTAATTAAGCGCTTGCATATAAGCAAATTTAGTACTATTAGTATTATTATTATTATTAATGTTATTGTTATTAATATGACGACTAAAAACGACTCTGAAGACTTTAGTGACCTTTATGTCTTCTCCTTTTTCCTCTACTAAATTGTTAGACACAATTAATTTAGTTTAATTTTAGTTTTTCAAACATTTTATTTTAAAGCAAATTTTTGTTAAAGATTATTTATATCCAACTCTATAACTCGCTTATGGTTGGTCCTACAAAAAAATGCAAATAACTATTTTGTAGGAAATGTTATCAGCTTTAATTTTAAAAAAAAGATAAAAATTGATAGGAGTAACTGTTTTCGAGATATAAGCAAGAAACCAAAAAACTGTTACCTTAATTCAGCATTTGCATATAAGCAAATTTAGTACTATTAGTTTTATTATTATTAATGTTATTGTTATTAATATGACGACTAAAGACGATTCTGAAACCTTTAGAGACTTTTATGTCTTCTCCTTTTTCCTCCACTAAAGTGTTAGGCACAATTAATTTAGTTTAATTTCAGTTTTTCAAACATTTTATTTTAAAGCAAATTTTTGTTAGATATTATTTATATCCATCTCTATAACTCGCTTATGCTTGGTCCTACATGAAAAATGCAAATAATTACTTTGTTGGAAATTTTATCAGCTTTAATTCTGAAAGAAAGATAAAATTTGATAGGTGTAACGGTTTTCGAGATATAAGCTTGAAACCAAAAAACTGTTACCTTAATTAAGCGCTTGCATATAAGCAAATTTAGTACTATTAGTATTATTATTATTAATGTTATTGTTATTAATATGACGACTAAAAACGACTCTGAAGACTTTAGTGACCTTTATGTCTTCTCCTTTTTCCTCTACTAAATTGTTAGACACAATTAATTTAGTTTAATTTTAGTTTTTCAAACATTTTATTTTAAAGCAAATTTTTGTTAAAGATTATTTATATCCAACTCTATAACTCGCTTATGGTTGGTCTTACAAAAGAAATGCAAATAACTATATTGTAGGAAATTTTATTAGCTTTAATTTTGGAAGAAAGATAAAAATTGATAGGAGTAATTGTTTTCGAGATATAAGCAAAAAACCAAAGTAAAAACTGTTACAGTTACTGAACAAAAATGTAATTCAGTTTTCAATGTTTGAGACGAAGTCGAAAATGCAGCATTTAAAAACGACTCTGAAGACTTCAGCGACTTTTATGTCACCTCCTTTTTCTTCTAATAAAGTATTGGACCCAATAAATTAAGTATATTTTAAATCACAAGACATTTTCTGTTAAAGCACTTTTTTTTAAATATTAATAATTTTTAAACTTATATCTCGCTTATGGTTAGTCTTACATGAAAAATGCAAATAACTATTTTGTAGAAAATTTTATCAGCTTTAATTTTAGTAAAAAGATAAAAATTGATATAAGTAACTGTTTTCGAGATATAAGCAAGAAACCAAAAAACTGTTACCTTAATTAAGCGTTTGCATGTAAGCAAATTTAGTACTATTAGTATTATTATTATTAATGTTATTGTTATTAATATGACGACTAAAGACGACTCTGAAACCTTTAGTGACATTTATGTCTCCTCCATTTTCCTCTACCAAAGTGTTAGACACAATTAATTTAGTTTAATTTTAGTTTTTCAAACATTATATTTTAAAGCAGATTTTTGTTAAAGATTATTTATATCCAACTCTATAACTCGCTTATGGTTGGTCTTACAAAAGAAATGCAAATAACTATTTTGTAGGAAATTTTATCAGCTTTAATTTTGAAAGAAAGATAAAAATTGATAGGAGTAATTGTTTTCGAGATATAAGCAAAAAACCAAAGTAAAAACTGTTACAGTTACTGAACAAAAATGTAATTCAGTTTTCAATGTTTGAGACGAAGACGAAAATGCAGCATTATTATTATTATTAATGTTATTGTTATTAATATGACGACTAAAAACGACTCTGAAGACTTTGGTGACTTTTATGTCTTCTCCTTTTTCCTATACTAAAGTGTTAGACTCAATTAATTTAGTTTAATTTCGGTATTTCAAACATTATATTTTAAAGCAAATTTTTGTTAAAGATTATTTATATCCAACTCTATAACTCGCTTATGGTTGGTCTTACAAAAGAAATGCAAATAACTATTTTGTAGGAAATTTTATCAGCTTTAATTTTGGAAGAAAGATAAAAATTGATAGGAGTAACTGTTTTCGAGATATAAGCAAAAAACCAATAAGAAAACTGTAACTGTTACTGAACAAAAATGTAATTCAGTTTTCAATGTTTGAGACGAAGACAAAAATGCAGCATTATTATTATTATTAATGTTATTGTTATTAATATGACGACTAAAAACGACTCTGAAGACTTTGGTGACTTTTATGTCTTCTCCTTTTTCCTATACTAAAGTGTTAGACTCAATTAATTTAGTTTAATTTCGGTTTTTCAAACATTATATTTTAAAGCAAATTTTTGTTAAAGATTATTTATATCCAACTCTATAACTCGCTTATGGTTGGTCTTACAAAAGAAATGCAAATAACTATTTTGTAGGAAATTTTATCAGCTTTAATTTTGAAAGAAAGATAAAAATTGATAGGAGTAATTGTTTTCGAGATATAAGCAAAAAACCAAAGTAAAAACTGTTACAGTTACTGAACAAAAATGTAATTCAGTTTTCAATGTTTGAGAGGAAGACGAAAATGCAGCATTTAAAAACGACTCTGAAGACTTCAGCGACTTTTATGTCACCTCCTTTTTCTTCTAATAAAGTATTGGACCCAATAAATTAAGTGTATTTTAAATCACAAGACATTTTCTGTTAAAGCACTTTTTTTAAAATATTAATTATTTTCAAACTTATATCTCGCTTATGGTTAGTCCTACATGAAAAATGCAAATTACTATTTTGTAGGAAATTTTATCAGCTTTAATTTTAGTAAAAAGATAAAAATTGATAGGAGTAACTGTTTTCGAGATGTAAGCAAGAGACCAAAAAACTGTTACCTTAATTAAGCGCTTGCATATAAGCAAATTTAGTACTAAAAACAACTCCGAAGACTTTGGTGACTTTTATGTCTTCTCATTTTTCCTCTACTAAAGTGTTAGACCCAATTAATTTAGTTTAATATCGGTTTTTCAAACATTTTATTTTAAAGCAAATTTTTGTTAAAGATTATTTATATCCAACGCTATAACTCGCTTATGGTTGGTTCTACAAGAAAAATGCAAATAACTATTTTGTAAGAAATTTTATCAGCTTTAATTTTGAAATAAAGATAAAAATTGATAGGAGTAACTGTTTTCGAGATATCAGCAAAAAACCAATAAGAAAACTGTAACTGTTACTGAACAAAAATGTAATTCAGTTTTCAATGTTTGAGACGAAGACGAAAATGCAGCATTATTATTATTATTAATGTTATTGTTATTAATATGACGACTAAAAACGACTCTGAAGACTTTGGTGACTTTTATGTCTTCTCCTTTTTCCTATACTAAAGTGTTAGACTCAATTAATTTAGTTTAATTTCGGTTTTTCAAACATTATATTTTAAAGCAAATTTTTGTTAAAGATTATTTATATCTAACTCTATAACTCGCTTATGGTTGGTCTTACAAAAGAAATGCAAATAACTATTTTGTAGGAAATTTTATCAGCTTTAATTTTGAAAAAAAGATAAAAATTGATAAGAGTAATTGTTTTCGAGATATAAGCAAAAAACCAAAGTAAAAACTGTTACAGTTACTGAACAAAAATGTAATTCAGTTTTCAATGTTTGAGAGGAAGACGAAAATGCAGCATTTAAAAACGACTCTGAAGTCTTCAGCGATTTTTATGTCACCTCCTTTTTCTTCTAATAAAGTATTGGACCCAATAAATTAAGTGTATTTTAAATCACAAGACATTTTCTGTTAAAGCACTTTTTTTTTAAATATTAATAATTTTTAAACTTATATCTCGCTTATGGTTAGTCTTACATGAAAAATGCAAATAACTATTTTGTAGGAAATTTTATCAGCTTTAATTTTAAAAAAAAGATAAAAATTGATAGGAGTAACTGTTTTCGAGATATAAGCAAAAAAACAATAAGAAAACTGTAACTGTTACTGAACAAAAATGTAATTCAGTTTTCAATGTTTGAGACGAAGACGAAAATGCAGCATTTAAAATCGACTCTGAAGACTTCAGTGACTTATATGTCACCTCCTTTTTCTTCTAATAAAGTATTGGACCTAATAAATTAAGTGTATTTTAAATCACAAAACATTTTCTGTTAAAGCACTTTTTTTTTAAATATTAATTATTTTCAAACTTATACCTCGCTTATGGTTAGTCCTACATGAGAAATGCAAATAACTATTTTGTTGGAAATTTTATCAGCTTTAATTTTAGTAAAAAGATAAAAATTGATAGGAGTAACTGTTTTCGAGATATAAGCAAGAAACCAAAAAACTGTTACCTTAATAAAGCGCTTGCATATAAGCAAATTTAGTACTATTAGTATTATTATTATTAATGTTATTGTTATTAATATGACGATTAAAGACGACTCTGAAACCTTTAGTAACTTTTATGTCTTCTCCTTTTTCCTCTACTAAAGTGTTAGACACAATTAATTTAGTTTAATTTCAGTAATTCAAATATTTTATTTTAAAGCAAATTTTTGTTAAATATTATTTATATCCATCTCTATAACTCGCTTATGCTTGGTCCTACAAGAAAAATGCAAATAACTATTTTGTAGGAAATTTTATCGGCTTTAATTTTGAAGGAAAGATAAAAATTTATCGAAGTAACTGATTTCGAGATATAAGCAAAAAACCAAAGTGAAAACTGTAACAGTTACTGAACAAAAATGTAATTCAGTTTTCAATGTTTGAGACGAAGACGAAAATGCAGCATTTAAAAACGACTCTGAAGACTTCAGTGACTTTTAAGTCACCTCCTTTTTCTTCTAATAAAGTATTGGACCCAATAAATTAAGTGTATTTTAAATCACAAGACATTTTCTGTTAAAGCACTTTTTTTTTAAATATTGATTATTTTCAAACTTATATCTCGCTTATGGTTAGTCCTACATGAAAAATGCAAATAACTATTTTGTAGGAAATTTTATTAGCTTTAATTTTAGTTAAAAGATAAAAATTGATAGGAGTAACTGTTTTCGAGATATAAGCAAGAAACCAAAAAACTGTTACCTTAATTAAGCGTTTGCATATAAGCAAATTTAGTACTATTAGTATTATTATTATTAATGTTATTGTTATTAATATGACGATTAAAGACGACTCAGAAACCTTTAGTGACTTTTATGTCTTCTCCTTTTTCCTCTACTAAAGTGTTAGACACAATTAATTTAGTTTAATTTCAGTATTTCAAACATTTTATTTTAAAGCAAATTTTTGTTAAATATTATTTATATCCATCTCTATAACTCGCTTATGCTTGGTCCTACAAGAAAAATGTAAATAACTATTTTGTAGGAAATTTTATCAGCTTTAATTTTGAAAGAAAGATAAAAATTGATAGGAGTAATTGTTTTCGAGATATAAGCAAAAAACCAAAGTGAAAACTGTTACAGTTACTGAACAAAAATGTAACTCAGTTTTCAATGTTTGAGACGAAGACGAAAATGTAGCATTTAAAAACGACTCTGAAAACTTTAGTGACTTTTATGTCACCTCCTTTTTCTTCTAATAAAGTATTGGACCCAATAAATTAAGTGTATTTTAAATCACAAGACATTTTCTGTTAAAACACTTTTTTTTAAATATTAATTATTTTCAAACTTATATCTCGCTTATGGTTAGTCCTACATGAAAAATGCAAATAACTATTTTGTAGGAAATTTTATCAGCTAGTAAATGCTGCATTTTTGTCTTCGTCTCAAACATTGAAAACTGAATTACATTTTTGTTCAGTAACTGTTACAGTTTTCACTTTGGTTTTTTGCTTATATCTCGAAAACAGATACTCCTATCAATTTTTACCTTTCATTCAAAATTAAAGCTGATAAAATTTCCTACAAAATAGTTGTTTGCATTTCTTTTGTAAGACCAACCATAAGCGAGTTATAGAGTTGGATATAAATAATATTCAACAAAAATTTGCTTTAAAATAAAATGTTTGAAAAACTGAAATTAAACTAAATTAATTGTGTCTAACACTTTAGTCGAGGAAAAAGGAGATGACATAAAAGTCACTGAAGTTTTTAGAGTCGTTTGTAAATGCTGCATTTCCGTCTTCGACGACAGGTACTGAACAAAAATGTAATTCAGTTTTCAATGTTTGAGACGAAGACGAAAATGCAGCATTTACTGTCACCTCCTTTTTCTTCTAATTAAGTATTGGACCCAATAAATTAAGTGTATTTTAAATCACAAGACATTTTCTGTTAAAACACATTTTTTTTTAATTATTAATTATTTTTAAACTTATATCTCGCTTATGGTTAGTTCTACATGAAAAATGCAAATAACTATTTTGTAGGAAATTTTATCACCTTTAATTTTGGTGAAAAGGTAAAAATTGATAGGTGTAACTGTTTTCGAGATATAAGCAAAAAACAAAAAAACTGTTATCTTAATTACGCGCTTGCATATAAGCAAATTTAGTACTACTAGTATTGTTATTATAAATGTATATAAATAAGTATATAAATATAAATATATAAATTAATATAAATAAATGTATTATAGATTGCCTAAAAACACTGATCACACATGATCTTTTGCATAGAAATGAGAAAACGCTCATATAACACAAAATAAGCTTTATTTTTGCTTAGAAAACTAAGCTTACTTTTATTACTACTATTATTATTATTTTTAATATTATTATTATTATTATTATTACTATTATTTTTATTATTATTATTATTATTATTATTATTATTATTATTAATATTATTATTATTAAAAACCGATTATAACTTTTGTATAGTAAATGTTTTTATACCAGTTTTAAAATGAGTTATTAATTTTAGACAATTTCTTGTCTAAAAACACAGATCACAGATGATCTCTTGCATAGAAATGAGAAAACGCTCATATAACACACAAAATAAGCTTCATTTTTGCTTAGAAATCTAAGCTTACTTTTATTACTACTATTATTATTATTTTTATTATTATTATTATTATTATTATTACTATTATTATTATTATTATTATTATTATTATTATTATTATTATTATTATTATTAATATTATTATTAAAAACCGATTATAACTTTTGTATAGTAAATGTTTTTATACCAGTTTTAAAATGAGTTATTAGTTTTAGACAATTTCTTGCCTAAAAACACAGATCACAGATGATCTCTTGCATAGAAATGAGAAAACGCTCAGATAACACAAAATAAGCATCATTTTTGCTTAGAAAAACTAAGCTTTAATTTCGAAAGAAATTCATTATTATAAGTATTATTATCTTTATTATTATTATTATTATTATTATTTCATTTATTACTGTTATTATTATTATTATTATTATTAACTTTTGTATAGTAAATGTTTTTATACCAGTTTTAAAATGAGTTATTAATTTTATTCAATTTCTTGCCTAAAAACACTGATCACAGATGATCTCTTGCATAGAAATGAGAAAACGCTCATATAACACACAAAATAAGCTTCATTTTTGCTTAGAAAACTAAGCTTACTTTTATTACTATTATTATTATTTTTATTATTATTATTATTATTGTTATTATTTTTCTTATTATTATTATTATTATTATTATTATTATTATTATTATTATTATTATTATTATTATTATTATTAATATTATTATTATTAAAAACCGATTATAACTTTTGTATAGTAAATGTTTTTATACCAGTTTTAAAATGAGTTATTAATTTTAGAAAATTTCTTGCCTAAAAACACAGATCACAGATGATCTCTTGCATAGAAATGAGAAAACGCTCAGATAACACAAAATAAGCATCATTTTTGCTTAGAAAAACTAAGCTTTAATTTAGAAAGAAATTCATTATTATAAGTATTATTATCATTATTATTATTATTATTATTATTATTATTATTATTATTATTATTTCTTTTGTTACTATTATTATTATTACTATTATTATTATTAACTTTTGTATAGTAAATGTTTTTATACCAGTTTTAAAATGAGTTATTAATTTTAGACAATTTCTTGCCTAAAAACGCAGATCACAGATGATTTCTTGCATAGAAATGAGAAAACGCTCATATAACACAAAATAAGCTTCATTTTTGCTTAGAAAACTAAGCTTACTTTTATTACTATTATTATTTTTATTATTATTATTATTATTATTATAGTTATTATTATTATTATTATTATTATTATTATTATTATTAAAAACTTATATTAAACAGAGAGAAAACGTCGTATTCTGACACAAAAAAACGAATTACGTTATAGACTTGACGAGAACGGCCTATTTCGGACTCTTATAGGACTCTTATAGGGTCAAAAAGTATCAGTTTGGATTAAAATAAATTATTTTTGTTGACTCTCAGTCTGAATTGTTTATCAGTTCAAACAAAAACGGCTTATTTTAGACGATCTTTTGCTTTGAACAAGAAAACTTACATCGAACAGACTAAAAACGTATTAATCTGGCATAAAAGAGCAATTTATGTATCACTTTAGATAAAGGCAGCTAATCCTATTCGTTTCATTGCTTAAAATAGACAATATTGTTAATAAATCTAACAAAAACGCTGTATTCTAGCACAAAATACTAATTACATTATAGTTTCGACGAGAATAGCTTATTTGGAATGATTCTATGCTTCCAAACGAGTAAATTTTTATTAAACAGATGCCAAACATCATGTTTTGTCCTATAAAGACATTTTATATTGCAGTTTGTATTAAAACAAAATATTTTCGTTGATTCTTTGTTAGAAGCAGCAAACCTAACATTAAAGAATCTGAAAACTTTGTATTCGGACACAAACCACCAAATTTTGTATCAGTTTAGACAAAAACGGTTAATTTTCGACAATATTTTGCTTTCAACAAGAAAACTTATATCAAACTGACTAAAAACGTCTTATTTTAGCACAAAACAAAAGATTTGCGTTATAGTCTTAAAGCTGATTCATGCCACAGTTTGGATAAAAACCAATTATTTTTGTTAATTCATTGTTACAAACAAGAAACCTTACATCAAAGAAACTGAAAACCCCTTATTCAAGCACAGAAATTCGAATTACGTTTCAGTTTGAACAAAAACTGCTTATTTTAGACGATCTTTTGTCTTGAACACGAAAACTTACATTAAAAAGATTAAAAACGTCTTATTCTGGCTGAAAACTGCAAATTATATATTACTCTAGATAAAAGCAATTTATCCTGATTACTCCTTTACTTAGAATAGAGTAAACTTGTATAAAACTTAATGAAAACTTTAAATTTCGTCTCAAAGAAATAATTTGCGTTATAGTTTTGACCAGCACTGTTTATTTCAAACGAATTTATGATTCGAAACTAATGAACTTTTATGGGGCAGATGCAAAACCACATATTACCATATATAGCGTTGTTTTAAAGCAAAGTATTACCTTTTGCAACAAGAAATTTCACGTCAAAGAAACTGAAAACTTCGTATCCATGCATAAATATCGAATTACGTATCAGTTTAGGCAAATACAGCTTATTTTAAACGATTCCTTGCTATAAACAAGAAAAATTTTATCAAGCATATTGAAAACGTCTTATTCTCGAAAATTAGAGCAAATTATGTATCAGTTTTAACAAAAGCGGATTACTCTGTTTGATTCTATGCTTAGAGTAGAGTAAACTACTATAAAACGTAATGAAAACTCTATATTCAAGCTCAAAAGAACAAATTACGTTATAGTTTTGGCAAAAAAAAATATTTCGGACGATTTCATACTTCGAAGTAAGCAAACTTTAATTGAACAAGTGCAAAAGCTAATACTTTGCTTTAAAATAACGATTTATGTGGTAATATGGTATTTTGCATCTGTCCTATAAAAGTTTACTCGTTTCGCTCCATTGAATCATTCGAAATAAATTATTTTGACACAACAACAACGAAAATAATTTGTTTTTGTTTAAACTGTAACATAAGTCGCTTTTATAAAACGAACTAAGACGTTTGGCATCTGTTTAGTGAAAGTTTTCTCGTTTGGGAGCATAAAATCGTTTGAAATTAACAGTTCTGGTCAAAACTATAACGTAAATTATTTCTTTGTATCACTTTAAAGATTTGCGTTATAGTCTTGACGAGAACTGTTAATTTCAAACGATTCTATGCTTTGAAACCAGTATACTTTCACTGAACAGAGGCAAAACGTCTGATTTCGCCTTTAAAAAACGATTTATGTCACAGTTTAGATTAAAACCAATGATTTTCGTTTATTCATTGTTACAAACAAGAAACCTTACATCAAAGAAACTGAAAACCTCTTATTCAGGCCCAGAAAATCAAATTACGTTTCAGTCTAGACACAAATTGCTTATTTTAGACGATTCTTTCTTTTGAACACAAAAACTTACATTAAAAAGATTAAAAACGTCTTATTCTGGTTCAAAACTGCAAATTATATATTACTTTGGATAAAAGCAGTATATCCTGATTACTCCTTTGCTTAGAATAGAGCAAACTTGTATAAAACTTAATGAAAACTTTAAATTTCGTCTCAAAGAAATAATTTACGTTATAGTTTTGACCAGAACTGTTAATTTCAAACGATTTTATGCCCCCAAACGAGAAAACTTTCACTAAACAAATGCCAAACGTCTTAGTTCGTTTTATAAAAGCGACTTATTATACAGTTTAAACAAAAACAAATTATTTTCGTTGTTGTTGTGTCTAAATAATTTATTTCGAATGATTCAATGGAGCGAAACGAGTAAACTTTTATAGGACAGATGCAAAATACCATATTACCACATAAATCGTTATTTTAAAGCAAAGTATTAGCTTTTGCACTTGTTCAATTAAAGTTTGCTTACTTCGAAGTATGTAATCGTCCGAAATATTTTTTTTTGTCAAAACTATAACGTAATTTGTTCTTTTGAGCTTGAATATAGAGTTTTCATTACGTTTTATAGTAGTTTACTCTGCTCTAAGCATAGAATCAAACAGAGTAATCCGCTTTTGTTAAAACTGATACATAATTTGCTCTTATTTTCGAGAATAAGACGTTTTCAATATGCTTGACAAAATTTTTCTTGTTTATAGCAAGGAATCGTTTAAAATAAGCTGTATTTGCCTAAACTGATACGTAATTCGATATTTATGCATGGATACGAAGTTTTCAGTTTCTTTGACGTGAAATTTCTTGTTGCAAAAGGTAATACTTTGCTTTAAAACAACGCTTTATATGGTAATATGTGGTTTTGCATCTGCCCCATAAAAGTTCATTAGTTTCGAATCATAAATTTGTTTAAAATAAACAGTGCTGGTCAAAACTATAACGTAAATTATTTCTTTGAGACGAAATTTAAAGTTTTCATTAAGTTTTATACAAGTTTGCTCTATTCTAAGCAAAGGAGTAATCAGGATAAATTGCTTTTATCTAGAGTAATATATAATTTGCTGTTTTCAGCCAGAATAAGACGTTTTTAATCTTTTTAATGTAAGTTTTCGTCTTCAAAACAAAGGATCGTCTAAAATAAGCAGTTTTTGTCCAGACTGAAACGTAATTCGAATTTCTGTGCCTGAATGAGGGGTTTTCAGTTTCTTTGATGTAAGGTTTCTTGTTTGTAACAATGAATTAACAAAAATATTTGGTTTTTATTCAAACTGTGGCATGAAACAGCTTTAAGACTATAACGCAAATCTTTTGTTTTGTGCTAAAATAAGACGTTTTTAGTCAGTTTGATATAAGTTTTCTTGTTGAAAGCAAAATATTGTCGAAAATTAACCGTTTTTGTCTAAACTGATACAAAATTTGGTGGTTATGTTAGGTTTGCTGCTTCTAACAAAGAATCAACGAAAATACTTTGTTTTAATACAAACTGCAATATAAAATGTCTTAATAGGACAAAACATGATGTTTGGCACCTGTTTAATAAAAATTTACTCGTTTGGAAGCATAGAATCATTCCAAATAAGGTATTCTCGTCGAAACTATAATGTAATTAGTATTTTGTGCTAGAATACAGCGTTTTTGTTAGATTTATTAACAATTTTGTCTATTTTAGGTAATGAAACGAAAAGGATTAGCTGCCTTTATCCAAAGTGATACATAAATTGCTCTTTTATGCCAGATTATTACGTTTTTAGTCTGTTCGATGTAAATTTTCTTGTTCAAAGCAAAAGATCGTCTAAAATAAGCCGTTTTTGTTTGAACTGATGAACAATTCAGACTGAGATTCAACAAAAATAATTTATTTTAATCCAAACTGATACTTTTTGACCCTATAAGAGTCCTATAAGAGTCCGAGATACGCCGTTCTCGTCAAGTCTATAACGTAATTCGTTTTTTTGTGTCAGAATACGACGTTTTCTGTCTGTTTAATATAAGTTTTTAATAATAATAATAATAATAATAATAACTATAATAATAATAATAATAATAATAATAATAATAATAATAAAAATAATAATACTAATAATAGTAATAATAATAATAATAATAATTATAAATAATAATAGTAATAAAAGTAAGCTTAGTTTTCTAAGCAAAAATGAAGCTTATTTTGTGTTATCTGAGCGTTTTCTCATTTCTATGCAAGAGATCATCTGTGATCTGTGTTTTTAGGCAAGAAATTGTCTAAAATTAATAACTCATTTTAAAACTGGTATAAAAACATTTACTATACAAAAGTTATAAGCGGTTTTTAATAATAATAATATTAATAATAATAATAATAATAATAATAATAATAATAATAATAATAATAATAATAATAATAATAATAATAAAAATAATAGTAATAATAATAATAATAGTAGTAATAAAAGTAAGCTTAGTTTTCTAAGCAAAAATAAAGCTTATTTTGTGTTATATGATCGTTTTCTCATTGCTATGCAAGAGATCATCTGTGATCTGTGTTTTTAGGCAAAAAATTGTCTAAAATTAATAACTCATTTTAAAACTGGTATAAAAACATTTGCTATACAAAAGTTATAAGCGGTTTTTAATAATAATAATATTAATAATAATAATAATAACAATAATAATAATAATAATAATAATAATAATAATAATAATAATAATAATAATAAAAATAATAACAATAATAATAATAATAATAATAATAATAAAAATAATAATAATAGTAATAAAAGTAAGCTTAGTTTTCTAAGCAAAAATGAAGCTTATTTTGTGTAATATATGAGTGTTTTCTCATTTCTATGCAAGAAATCATCTGTGATCTGTGTTTTTAGGCAAGACATTGTCTAACATGAATAACTCATTTTAAAACTGGTATAAAAACATTTACTATTTAAAAGTTAATAATAATAATAATAATAAATATAATAATAATATTAACAATAATAATAATAATAATAAAAATAATAGTAATAGTAACAAAAGTAATAATAATACTTTTAATAAGGAAAAATGGAGCTTATTTTGTGTGTTACATGAGCGTTTTCTCATTTCTATGCAAAAGATCATGTGTGATCTGTTTTTAGGCAATCTAAGCCATTTTATAGTTTTTAATATTTAACAAAAATTTGCTTTAAAATAAAATGTTTGAAAAACTGAAATTAAACTAAATTAATTGTGTCTAACACTTTAGTAGAGGAAAAAAGAGAAGACATAAAAGTCACTAAAGTCTTAGAGTTGTCTTTAGTCGTCATATTAATAACAATAACATTTATAATAACAATATTAGTAGTACTAAATTTGCTTATATGCAAGCGCGTAATTAAGATAACAGTTTTTTTGTTTTTTGCTTATATCTCGAAAACAGTTACACCTGTCAATTTTTACCTTATCACCAAAATTAAAGGTGATAAAATTTCCTACAAAATAGTTATTTGCATTTTTTATGAAGAACTAACCATAAGCGAGATATAAGTTTAAAAATAATTAATAATTAAAAAAAATGTGTTTTAACAGAAAATGTCTTGTGATTTAAAATACACTTAATTTATTGGGTCCAATACTTAATTATAAGAAAAAGGAGGTGACAGTAAATGCTGCATTTTCGTCTTCGTCTCAAACATTGAAAACTGAATTACATTTTTGTTCAGTAACTGTCGTCGAAGACGAAAATGCAGCATTTACAAACGACTCTAAAAACTTCAGTGACTTTAATGTCACCTTCTTTTTTGTATAATAAAGTATTGGACCCAATAAATTAAGTGTATTTTAAATCACAAGGCATTTTCTGTTAAAGCACTTTTGTTTTAAATATTAATTATTTTCAAACTTATATCTCGCTTATGGTTAGTCGTATTTGAAAAATGCAAATAACTATTTTGTAGGAAATTTTATCAGCTTTAATTTTAGTAAAAAGGTAAAAATTGATAGGAGTAACTGTTTTCGAAATATAAGCAACAAACAAAAAAACTGTTACCTTAATTAAGCGCTTGCATATAAGCAAATTTAGTACTACTACTATTGTTATTATTAATGTTATTGTTATTAATATGACGACTAATGACAACTCTAAGACTTTATTGACTTTTATGTCTCCTCCTTTTTCCTCTACTAAAGTGTTAGACACAATTAATTTAGTTTAATTTCAGTTTTTTAAACATTTTATTTTAAAGCAAATTTTTGGTAAATATTATTTATATCCAACTCTATAACTCGCTTATGGTTGGTCCTACAAGAAAAATGCAAATAACTATTTTGTAGGAAATTTTATCAGCTTTAATTTTGAAAGAAAGATAAAATTTGATAGGAGTAACAGTTTTTGAGATATAAGCAAAAAACCAATAAGAAAACTGTAACTGTTACTGAACAAAAATGTAATTCAGTTTTCAATGTTTGAGACGATGACGAAAATGCAGCATTTACAAACGACACTAAAGACTTCAGTGACTTTTCTGTCACTTTTTTTTTCTTCTAATAAAGTATTGGACCCAATAAATTAAGTGTATTTTAAATCACAAGACATTTTCTGTTGAAGCACTTTTTTTTAATTTTAATTATTTTCAAACTTATTTCTCGCTTATGGTTAGTCCTACATGAAATATGCAAATAACTATTTTGTAGAAAATTTTTTCAGCTTTAATTTTAGTAAAAAGATAAAAATTGATAGGAGTAACTGTTTTCGAAATATAAGCAAGAAACCAAAAAACTGTTACCTTAATTAAGCGCTTGCATATAAGCAAATTTAGTACTAAAAACAACTCTGAAAACTTTGGTGACTTTTATGTCTTCTCCTTTTTCCTCTACTAAAATGTTAGACACAATTAATTTAGTTTAATATCGGTTTTTCAAACATTTTATTTTATAGCAAATTTTTGTTAATGATTATTTATATCCAACTCTATAACTCGCTTATGGTTGGTCCTACAAAAAAATGCAAATAACTATTTTGTAGGAAATTTTATCAGCTTTAATTTTGAAAAAAAGATAAAAATTGATAGGAGCAACTGTTTTCGAGATATAAGCAAGAAACCAAAAAACTGTTACCTTAATAAAGCGCTTGCATATAAGCAAATTTAGTACTATTAGTATTATTATTATTAATGTTATTGTTATTAATATGACGATTAAAGACGACTCTGAAACATTTAGTGACTTTTATGTCTTCTCCTTTTTCCTATACTAAAGTGTTAGACCCAATTAATTTAGTTTAATTTCGGTTTTTCAAACATTTTATTTTAAAGCAAATTTTTGTTAAAGATTATTTATATCCGACTCTATAACTCGCTTATGGTTGGTCTTACAAAAGAAATGCAAAGAACTATTTTGTAAGAAATTTTATCAGCTTTAATTTTGAAAGAAAGATAAAAATTGATAGGAGTAATTGTTTTCGAGATATAAGCAAAAAACCATAGTGAAAACTGTTACAATTACTGAACAAAAATGTAATTCAGTTTTCAATGTTTGAGACGAAGACGAAAATGCAGCATTTAAAAACGACTCTGAAGACTTCAGTGACTTTTATGTCACCTCCTTTTTCTTCTAATAGAGTATTGGACCCAATAAATTAAGTGTATTTTAAATCACAAGACATTTTCTGTTAAAGCACTTTTTTTTTAAATATTAATTATTTTCAAACTTCTATCTCGCTTATGGTTAGTCCTACATAAAAAATGCAAATAACTATTTTGTAGGAAATTTTATCAGCTTTAATTTTAGTAAAAAGATAAAAATTGATAGGAGTAACAGTTTTCGAGATATAAGCAAGAAACTGTTACCTTAATTAAGCGTTTGCATATAAGCAAATTTAGTAATATTAGTATTATTATTATTAATGTTATTGTTATTAATAGGACGACTAAAGGCGACTCTGAAACATTTAGTGACTTTTATGTCTTCTCCTTTTTCCTCAACTAAAGTGTTAGACACAATTAATTTAGTTTAATTCCGGTTTTTCAAGCATTTTATTTTAAAGCAAATTTTTGTTAAATATTATTTATATCCAACTCTATAACTCGTTTATGCTTGGTCCTACAAGAAAAATGTAAATAACTATTTTGTTGGAAATTTTATCAGCTTTAATTTTGAAAGAAAGATAAAATTTTATAGGAGTAACTGTTTTCGAGATATAAGCAAAAAACCAATAAGAAAACTGTAACTGTTACTGAACAAAAATGTAACTCAGTTTTCAATGTTTGAGAAGAAGACAAAAATGCAGCATTTAAAAACGACTCTGAAGACTTCAGTGACTTTTATGTCACCTCCTTTTTCTTCTAATAGAGTATTGGACCCAATAAATTAAGTGTATTTTAAATCACAAGACATTTTCTGTTAAAGCACTTTTTTTTTAAATATTAATTATTTTCAAACTTATATCTCGCTTATGGTTAGTCCTACATGAAAAATGCAAATAACTATTTTGTAGAAAATTTTATCAGCTTTAATTTTAGTAAAAAGATAAAAATTGATAGGAGTAACTGTTTTCGAGATATAAGCAAGAAACCAAAAAACTGTTACCTTAATAAAGCGCTTGCATATAAGCAAATTTAGTACTATTAGTATTATTTTTATTAATGTTATTGTTATTAATATGACGATTAAAGACGACTCTGAAACATTTAGTGACTTTTATGTCTTCTCCTTTTTCCTATACTAAAGTGTTAGACCCAATTAATTTAGTTTAATTTCGGTTTTTCAAACATTTTATTTTAAAGCAAATTTTTGTTAAAGATTATTTATATCCAACTCTATAACTCGCTTATGGTTGGTCCTACAAAAAAAATGCTAAAAACTATTTTGTAGGAAATTTTATCAGCTTTAATTTTGAAGGAAAGATAAAAATTTATAGGAGTAACTGTTTTCGAGATATAAGCAAAAAACCAAAGTGAAAACTGTAACAGTTACTGAACAAAAATGTAATTCAGTTTTCAATGTTTGAGACGAAGACGAAAATGCAGCATTTAAAAACGACTCTGAAGACTTCAGTGACTTTTAAGTCACTTCCTTTTTCTTCTAATAAAGTATTGGACCCAATAAATTAAGTGTATTTTAAATCACAGGACATTTTCTGTTAAAGCACTTATTTTTTAAATATTGATTATTTTCAAACTTATATTTCGCTTATGGTTAGTCCTACATGAAAAATGCAAATAACTATTTTGTAGGAAATTTTATCAGCTTTAATTTTAGTAAAAAAATAAAAATTGATAGGAGTAACTGTTTTCGAGATATAAGCAAGAAATTGTTACCTTAATTAAGCGCTTGCATATAAGCAAATTTAGTAATATTAGTATTATTATTATTAATGTTATTGTTATTAATTTGACGACTAAAAACTTGAGACGAAAATGCAGCATTTAAAAACGACTCTGAAGACTTCAGTGACTTTTATGTCACCTTTTTCTTCTAATAAAGTATTGGACCCAATAAATTAAGTGTATTTTAAATCACAAGACATTCTCTGTTAAAACACTTTTTTTTAATTATTAATTGTTTAACTTATATCTCGCTTATGGTTAGTTCTACATGAAAAATGCAAATAACTATTTTGTAGGAAATTTTATCACCTTTAATTTTGGTGAAAAACTAAAAATTGATAGGAGTAACTGTTTTCGAGATAGAAGCAAAAAACAAAAAAACTGTTACCTTAATTAAGCGCTTGCATATAAGCAAATTTAGTACTACTAGTATTGTTATTATAAATGTTATTGTTATTAATATGACGACTAAAGACAACTCTAAGACTTTTGTGACTTTTATGTCTCCTCCTTTTTCCTCTACTAAAGTGTTAGACACAATTAAATTAATTTAGTTTAATTTCAGTTTTTCAAACATTTTATTTTAAAGCTAATTTTTGTTAAATATTAAAAACTATAAAATGGCTTAGATTGCCTAAAAACACAGATCACACATGATCTTTTGCATAGAAATGAGAAAACGCTCATGTAACACACAAAATAAGCTCCATTTTTCCTTATTAAAAGTATTATTATTATTGTTACTTTTGTTACTATTACTATTATTATTATTATTATTATTATTATTATTATTATTATTATTATTATTATTATTATTATTATTATTATTATTATTAACTTTTGTATAGTAAATGTTTTTATACCAGTTTTAAAATGAGTTATTAATTTTAGACAATTTCTTGCCTAAAAACACAGATCACAGATGATTTCTTGCATAGAAATGAGAAAACACTCATATAACACACAAAATAAGCTTCATTTTTGCTTAGAAAACTAAGCTTACTTTTAGTACTATTATTATTATTTTTATTAATATTATTGTTATTATTATTATTATTATTGTTATTATTATTATTATTTATTTTGTTATTATTATTATTATTATTATTATTATTAACTTTTGTATAGTAAATGTTTTTATACCAGTTTTAAAATGAGTTATTAATTTTAGACAATTGCTTGCCTAAAAACACAGATCACAGATGATCTCTTGCATAGAAATGATAAAACGCTCATATAACACACAAAATAAGCTTCATTTTTGCTTAGAAAACTAAGCTTACTTTTATTACTATTATTATTTTTATTATTATTATTATTATTATTATTATTATTACTATTATTATTATTATTATTATTATTATTATTATTATTATTATTATTATTATTTATATTATTATTATTATTATTATTATTATTATTAACTTTTGTATAGTAAATGTTTTTATACCAGTTTTAAAATGAGTTATTAATTTTAGACAATTTCTTGCCTAAAAACACAGATCACAGATGATTTCTTGCATAGAAATGAGAAAACGCTCATATAACACACAAAATAAGCTTCATTTTTGCTTAGAAAACTAAGCTTACTTTTATTACTATTATTATTTTTATTATTTTTATTATTATTATTATTATTATTATTATTATTATTATTGTTATTATTATTATTATTATTACTATTATTAAAAACTTATATTAAACAGACGGAAAACGTCGTATTCTGACACATAAAAACGAATTACGTTATAGACTTGACGAGATCGGCGTATCTCGGACTCTTATAGGACTCTTATAGGGTCAAAAAGTATCAGTTTGGATTAAAACATATTATTTTTGTTGACTCTCAGTCTGAATTGTTCATCAGTTCAAACAAAAACGGCTTATTTTAGACGATCTTTTGCTTTGAACAAGAAAACTTACATCGAACAAACTAAAAACGTATTAATCTGGCATAAAAGAGCAATTTATGTATCACTTTGGATAAAGGCAGCTAATCCTTTTCGTTTCATTGCCTAAAATAGACAAAATTGTTAAAAAATCTAACAAAAACGCTGTATTCTAGCACAAAATACTAATTACATTATAGTTTCGACGAGAATACCTTATTTGGAATGATTCTATGCTTCCAAACGAGTAAATTTTTATTAAACAGATGCCAAACATCATGTTTTGTCCTATAAAGACATTTTATATTGCAGTTTGTATTAAAACAAAATATTTTCGTTGATTCTTTGTTAGAAGCAGCAAACCTAACATTAAAGAATCTGAAAGCTTTGTATTCGGACACAAACCACCAAATTTTGTATCAGTTTAGACAAAAACGGTTGATTTTCGACAATATTTTGCTTTCAACAAGAAAACATATCAAACTGACTAAAAACGTCTTATTTTAGCACAAAACAAAAGATTTGCGTTATAGTCTTAAAGCTGATTCATGCCACAGTTTGAATAAAAACCAATTATTTTTGTTAATTCATTGTTACAAACAAGAAACCTTACATCAAAGAAACTGAAAACCCCTTATTCAGGCACAGAAATTCGAATTACGTTTCAGTCTGGACAAAAACTGCTTATTTTAGACGATCCTTTGTTTCGAACACGAAAACTTTTACATTAAAAAGATTAAAAACGTCTTATTCTGGCTGAAAACTGCAAATTATATATTACTCTAGATAAAAGCAATTTATCCTGATTACTCCTTTGCTTAGATTAGAGCAAACTTGTATAAAACTTAATAAAAAATTTAAATTTCGTCTCAAAGAAATAATTTACATTATAGTTTTGACCAGCACTGTTGATTTCAAACGAATTTATGATTCGAAACTAATGAACTTTTATGGGGCAGATGCAAAACCACATATTACCATGTAAAGCGTTGTTTTAAAGCAAAGTATTACCTTTTGCAACAAGAAATTTCACGTCAAAGATACTGAAAACTTCGTATCCATGCATAAATATCGAATTACGTATCAGTTTAGGCAAATACAGCTTATTTTAAACGATTCCTTGCTATAAACAAGAAAAATTTTATCAAGCATATTGAAAACGTCTTATTCTCGAAAATAAGAGCAAATTATGTATCATTATAACGTAATTTTGAAAACTTCGTATCCATGCATAAATATCGAATTACGTATCAGTTTAGGCAAATACAGCTTATTTTAAACGATTCCTTGCTATAAACAAGAAAAATTTTGTCAAGCATATTGAAAACGTCTTATTCTCGAAAATAAGCGCAAATTATGTATCAGTTTTAACAAAAGCGGATTACTCTGTTTGATTCTATGCTTAGAGTAGAGTAAACTACTATAAAACGTAATGAAAACTCTGTATTTAAGCTCAAAAGAACAAATTACGTTATAGTTTTGGCAAAAAAAAATATTTCGGACGATTACATACTTCGAAGTAAGCAAACTTTAATTGAACAAGTGCAAAAGCTAATACTTTGCTTTAAAATAACGATTTATGTGGTAATATGGTATTTTGCATCTGTCCTATAAAAGTTTACTCGTTTCGCTCCATTGAATCATTCGAAATAAATTATTTTGACACAACAACAACGAAAATAATTTGTTTTTGTTTAAACTGTATCATAAGTCGCTTTTATAAAACGAACTAAGACGTTTGGCATTTGTTTAGTGAGAGTTTTCTCGTTTGGGGGCATAAAATCGTTTGAAATTAACAGTTCTGGTCAAAACTATAACGTAAATTATATCTTTGAGACAAAATTTAAAGTTTTCATTAAGTTTTATACAAGTTTGCTCTATTCTAAGCAAAGGAGTAATCAGGATAAACTGCTTTTATCCAAAGTAATACATAATTTGCAGTTTTGAGCCAGAATAAGACGTTTTTAATCTTTTTAACGTAAGTTTTCGTGTTCAAAAGAAAGAATCGTCTAAAATAAGCAGCTTTTGTCCAGACTGAAACCTAATTCGAAAATCTGTGCCTGAATAAGGGGTTTTCGGTTTCTTTGATGTAAGGTTTTTTGTTTGTAACAATGAATTAACAAAAATAATTGGTTTTTATCCAAACTGTGGCATGAATCAGCTTTAAGACTATAACGCAAATCTTTTGTTTTGTGCTAAAATACGACGTTTTTAGTCAGTTTGATATAAGTTTTCTTGTTCAAAGCAAAATATTGTCGAAAATCAACCGTTTTTGTCTAGACTGATACAAAATTCGGTGGTTTGTGTCCGAATACAAAGTTTTCAGATTCTTTAATGTTAGGTTTGCTGCTTCTAACAAAGAATCAACAAAATATTTTGTTTTAATACAAACTGCAATATAAAATGTCTTTATAGGACAAAACATGATGTTTGGCATCTGTTTAATAAAAATTTACTCGTTTGGAAGCATAGAATCATTCCAAATAAGCTATTCTCGTCGAAACTATAATGTAATTAGTATTTTGTTCTAGAATACAGCGTTTTTGTTAGATTTATTAACAATTTTGTCTATTTTAAGCAATGAAACGAATAGGATTAGCTGCCTTTATCTAAAGTGATACATAAATTGCTCTTTTATGCTAGATTAATACGTTTTTAGTCTGTTTGATGTAAGTTTTCTTGTTCAAAGCAAAAGATCGTCTAAAATAAGCCGTTTTTGTTTGAACTGATAAACAATTCAGACTGAGAGTCAACAAAAATAATTTATTTTATTCCAAACTGATACTTTTTGACCCTATAAGAGTCCTATAAGAGTCCGAGATATGCCGTTCTCGTCAAGTCTATAACGTAATTCGTTTTTTTGTGTCAGAATACGACGTTTTCTGTCTGTTTAAGATAAGTTTTTAATAATAATAATAATAATAATAACAATAATAATAATAATAATAATAATAATAATAATAATAATAATAATAATAATAATAATAACAATAAAAATAATAATAATAATAAAAATAATAATACTAATAATAGTAATAATAATAATAATAATAAAAATAATGATAGTAATAAAAGTAAGCTTAGTTTTCTAAGCAAAAATAAAGCTTATTTTGTGTTATATGAGCGTTTTCTCATTTCTATGCAAGAAATCATCTGTGATCTGTGTTTTTAGGCAAGAAATTGTCTAAAATTAATAACTCATTTTAAAACTGGTATAAAAACATTTACTATACAAAAATTATAATCGGTTTTTAATAATAATAATATTAATAATAATAATAATAATAATAATAATAATAATAATAATAATAATAATAATAATAATAATAATAATAATAATAATAATAATAATAATAATAATAATAATAATAATAGTAATAATAATAATAATAATAAAAATATTAATAATAGTAGTAATAAAAGTAAGCTAAGTTTTCTAAGCAAAAATGAAGCTTATTTTGTGTGTTATATGAGCGTTTTCTCATTTCTATGCAAGAGATCATCTGTGATCTGTGTTTTTAGGCAAGAAATTGTCTAAAATTAATAACTCATTTTAAAACTGGTATAAAAACATTTACTATACAAAAGTAATAAGCGGATTTTAATAATAATAATATTAATAATAATAATAATAATAATAATAATAATAATAATAATAATAACAATAATAATAATAATAATAATAGTAATAATAATAATAATAATAATAATAATAATAAAAATAAAAATAATAATAATAAAAGTAAGCTTAGTTTTCTAAGCAAAAATAAAGCTTATTTTGTGTGTTATATGAGCGTTTTCTCATTTCTATGCAAGAGATCATCTGTGATCTGTGTTTTTAGGCAAGAAATTGAATAAAATTAATAACTCATTTTAAAACTGGTATAAAAACATTTACTATACAAAAGTTAATAATAATAATAATAATGGTAATAATACTTATAATAATGAATTTCTTTCTAAATTAAAGCTTAGTTTTTCTAAGCAAAAATGAAGCTTATTTTGTGTTATCTGAGCGTTTTCTCATTTCTATGCAAGAGATCATCTGTGATCTGTGTTTTTAGGCAAGAAATTGTCTAAAATTAATAACTCATTTTAAAACTGGTATAAAAACATTTACTATACAAAAGTTATAATCGGTTTTCAATTATAATAATATTAATAATAATAATAATAATAATAGTAATAATAATAATAATAAAAATAATAGCAATAATAATAATAATATTAAAAATAATAATAATAGTAGTAATAAAAGTAAGCTTAGTTTTCTAAGCAAAAATAAAGCTTATTTTGTGTTATATGAGCGTTTTCTCATTTCTATGCAAGAGATCATCTGTGATCTGTGTCTTTAGGCAAGAAATTGTCTAAAATTAATATCTCATTTTAAAACTGGTATAAAAACATTTACTATACAAAAGTTATAAGCGGTTTTTAATAATAATAATATTAATAATAATAATAATAATAATAATAATAATAATAATAATAAAAATAATAGTAATAATAATAATAATAATAGTAGTAATAAAAGTAAGCTTAGTTTTCTAAGCAAAAATAAAGCTTATTTTGTGTTATATGAGCGTTTTCTCATTTCTATGCAAGAGATCATCTGTGATCTGTGTTTTTAGGCAAGAAATTGTCTAAAATTAATAACTCATTTTAAAACTGGTATAAAAACATTTACTATACAAAAGTTATAAGCGGATTTTAATAATAATATTAATAATAATAATAATAATAATAATAATAATAATAAAAATAACAATAATAATAATAATAATAATAATAATAATAATAATAATAATAATAATAATAATAATAAAAATAATAATAATAGTAATAAAAGTAAGCTTAGTTTTCTAAGCAAAAATGAAGCTTATTTTGTGTGTTATATGAGTGTTCTCATTTCTATGCAAGAAATCATCTGTGATCTGTGTTTTTAGGCAAGAAATTGTCTAAAATTAATAACTCATTTTAAAACTGGTATAAAAACATTTACTATTCAAAAGTTAATAATAATAATAATAATAATAATAATTATAATAAAAATAATAATAATAATAATAATAATAATATTAACAATAATAATAATAGTAATAATAATAATAATAATAATAATAATAATAATAATAATAGTAATAGTAACAAAAGTAATAATAATAATAATACTTTTAATAAGGAAAAATGGAGCTTATTTTGTGTGTTACATGAGCGTTTTCTCATTTCTATGCAAAAGATCATGTGTGATCTGTGTTTTTAGGCAATCTAAGCCATTTTTTAGTTTTTAATATTTAACAAAAATTTGCTTTAAAATAAAATGTTTGAAAAACTACAATTAAACTAAATTAATTGTGTCTAACACTTTAGTAGAGGAAAAAAGAGAAGACATAAAAGTCACTAAAGGTTTCAGAGTCGTCTTTAGTCGTCATATTAATAACAATAACATTTATAATAACAATACTAGTAGTACTAAATTTGCTTATATGCAAGCGCGTAATTAAGATAACAGTTTTTTTGTTTTTTGCTTATATCTCGAAAACAGTTACATCTATCAATTTTTACCTTTTCACCCAAATTATAGGTGATAAAATTTCCTACAAAATAGTTATTTGCATTTTTCATGTAGAACTAACCATAAGCGAGATATAAGTTTAAAAATAATTAATTAAAAAAAAATGTGTTTTAACAGAAAATGTCTTGTGATTTAAAATACACTTAATTTATTGGGTCCAATACTTAATTAGAGGAAAAAGGAGGTGACAGTAAATGCTGCATTTTCGTCTTCATCTCAAACATTGAAAACTGAATTACATTTTTGTTCAGTAACTGTCGTCGAAGACGAAAATGCAGCATTTACATACGACTCTAAAAACTTCAGAGACTTTTATGTCATCTCCTTTTTCCTCTACTAAAGTGTTAGACACAATTAATTTAGTTTAATTAAAGTTTTTCAAACATTTTATTTTAAAGCAAATTTTTGTTAAATATTAATTATATCCAGCTCTATAACTCGCTTATGGTTGGTCCTACAAGAAAAATGCAAACAACTATTTTGTAGGAAATTTTATCAGCTTTAATTTTGAATGAAAGATAAAAATTGATAGGAGTAACTGTTTTCGAGATATAAGCAAAAAACCAAAGTGAAAACTGTAACAGTTACTGAACAAAAATGTAATTCAGTTTTCAATGTTTGAGACGAAGACAAAAATGCAGCATTTACTAGCTGATAAAATTTCCTACAAAATAGTTATTTGCATTTTTCATGTAGGACTAACCATAAGCGAGATATAAGTTTGAAAATAATAATATTTAAACAAAAAGTGCTTTAACAGAAAATGTCTTGTAATTTAAAATACACTTAATTTATTGGGTCCAATACTTTATTAGAAGAAAAAGGAGGTGACATAAAAGTCACTGAAGTCTTCAGAGTCGTTTTTAAATGCTGCATTTTTGTCTTCGTCTCAAACATTGAAAACTGAATTACATTTTTGTTCAGTAACTGTAACAGTTTTCACTTTGGTTTTTTGCTTATATCTCGAAAACAATTACTCCTATCAATTTTTATCTTTCTTTCAAAATTAAAGCTGATAAAATTTCCTACAAAATAGTTATTTGCATTTCTTTTGTAAGATCAACCATAAGCGAGTTATAGAGTTGGATATAAATAATCTTTAACAAAAATTTGCTTTAAAATAAAATGTTTGAAAAACCGAAATTAAACTAAATTAATTGGGTCTAACACTTTAGTATAGGAAAAAGGAGAAGACATAAAAGTCACCAAAGTCTTCAGAGTCGTTTTTAGTCGTCATATTAATAACAATAACATTAATAATAATAATACTAATAGTACTAAATTTGCTTATATGCAAGCGCTTTATTAAGGTAACAGTTTTTTGGTTTCTTGCTTATATCTCGAAAACAGTTACTTCTATCAATTTTTATCTTTTTACTAAAATTAACGCTGATAAAATTTTCTACAAAATAGTTATTTACATTTTTTATGTAGGACTAACCATAAGCGAGATAGAAGTTTGAAAATAATTAATATTTAAAAAAAAAGTGCTTTAACAGAAAATGTCTTGTGATTTAAAATACACTTAATTTATTGGGTCCAATACAAAAATAATAATAATAAAAGTAAGCTTAGTTTTCTAAGCAAAAATAAAGCTTATTTTGTGTGTTATATGAGCGTTTTCTCATTTCTATGCAAGAGATCATCTGTGATCTGTGTTTTTAGGCAAGAAATTGAATAAAATTAATAACTCATTTTAAAACTGGTATAAAAACATTTTCTATACAAAAGTTAATAATAATAATAATAATGGTAATAATACTTATAATAATGAATTTTTTTCTAAATTAAAGCTTAGTTTTTCTAAGCAAAAATGAAGCTTATTTTGTGTTATCTGAGCGTTTTCTCATTTCTATGCAAGAGATCATCTGTGATCTGTGTTTTTAGGCAAGAAATTGTCTAAAATTAATAACTCATTTTAAAACTGGTATAAAAACATTTACTATACAAAAGTTATAATCGGTTTTTAATTATAATAATAATAATAATAATAATAATAATAGTAATAATAATAATAAAAATAATAGTAATAATAATAATAATATTAAAAATAATAATAATAGTAGTAATAAAAGTAAGCTTAGTTTTCTAAGCAAAAATAAAGCTTATTTTGTGTTATATGAGCGTTTTCTCATTTCTATGCAAGAGATCATCTGTGATCTGTGTTTTTAGGCAAGAAATTGTCTAAAATTAATAACTCATTTTAAAACTGGTATAAAAACATTTACTATACAAAAGTTATAAGCGGTTTTTAATAATAATAATAATAATAATAATAATAATAATAATAATAATAATAATAATAATAATAATAATAATAATAATAATAATAATAATAATAATAATAATAATAAAAATAATAGTAATAATAATAATAATAATAGTAGTAATAAAAGTAAGCTTAGTTTTTTAAGCAAAAATAAAGCTTATTTTGTGTTATATGAGCGTTTTCTCATTTCTATGCAAGAGATCATCTGTGATCTGTGTTTTTAGGCAAGAAAGTGTCTAAAATTAATAACTCATTTTAAAACTGGTATAAAAACATTTACTATACAAAAGTTATAAGCGGATTTTAATAATAATAATAATAATAATAATAATAATAATAATAATAATAATAACAATAATAATAATAATAATAATAATAATAATAATAATAATAATAATAATAATAATAATAATAATAATAAAAATAATAATAATAGTAATAAAAGTAAGCTTAGTTTTCTAAGCAAAAATGAAGCTTATTTTGTGTGTTATATGAGTGTTTTCTCATTTCTATGCAAGAAATCATCTGTGATCTGTGTTTTTAGGCAAGAAATTATCTAAAATTAATAACTCATTTTAAAACTGGTATAAAAGCATTTACTATTCAAAAGTTAATAATAATAATAATAATAATAATAATAATAATAATAATAATAATAATAATAATAATAATAATAATAATAATAATAATAATAACAATAATAATAATAATATTAATAATAATAATAATAATAATAGTAATAGTAACAAAAGTAATAATAATAATAATACTTTTAATAAGGAAAAATGGAGCTAATTTTGTGTGTTACATGAGCGTTTTCTCATTTCTATGCAAAAGATCATGTGTGATCTGTGTTTTTAGGCAATCTAAGCCATTTTTTAGTTTTTAATATTTAACAAAAATTTGCTTTAAAATAAAATGTTTGAAAAACTAAAATTAAACTAAATTAATTGTGTCTAACACTTTAGTAGAGGAAAAAAGAGAAGACATAAAAGTCACTAAAGGTTTCAGAGTCGTCTTTAGTCGTCATATTAATAACAATAACATTTATAATAACAATACTAGTAGTACTAAATTTGCTTATATGCAAGCGCGTAATTAAGATAACAGTTTTTTTGTTTTTAGCTTATATCTCGAAAACAGTTACATCTATCAATTTTTACCTTTTCACCAAAATTAAAGGTGATAAAATTTCCTACAAAATAGTTATTTGCATTTTTCATGTAGAACTAACCATAAGCGAGATATAAGTTTAAAAATAATTAATAATTAAAAAAAAATGTGTTTTAACAGAAAATGTCTTGTGATTTAAAATACACTTAATTTATTGGGTCCAATACTTAATTAGAAGAAAAAGGTGGTGACAGTAAATGCTGCATTTTCGTCTTCATCTCAAACATTGAAAACTGAATTACATTTTTGTTCAGTAACTGTCGTCGAAGACGAAAATGCAGCATTTACAAACGACTCTAAAAACTTCAGTGACTTTTATGTCATCTCCTTTTTCCTCTACTAAAGTGTTAGACACAATTAATTTAGTTTAATTAAAGTTTTTCAAACATTTTATTTTAAAGCAAATTTTTGTTAAATATTAATTATATCCAACTCTATAACTCGCTTATGGTTGGTCCTACAAGAAAAATGCAAACAACTATTTTGTGGGAAATTTTATCAGCTTTAATTTTGAATGAAAGATAAAAATTGATAGGAGTAACTGTTTTCGAGATATAAGCAAAAAACCAAAGTGAAAACTGTAACAGTTACTGAACAAAAATGTAATTCAGTTTTCAATGTTTGAGACGAAGACAAAAATGCAGCATTTACTAGCTGATAAAATTTCCTACAAAATAGTTATTTGCATTTTTCATGTAGGACTAACCATAAGCGAGATATAAGTTTGAAAATAATAATATTTAAACAAAAAGTGCTTTAACAGAAAATGTCTTGTGATTTAAAATACACTTAGTTTATTGGGTCCAATACTTTATTAGAAGAAAAAGGAGGTGACATAAAAGTCACTGAAGTCTTCAGAGTCGTTTTTAAATGCTGCATTTTTGTCTTCGTCTCAAACATTGAAAACTGATTTACATTTTTGTTCAGTAACTGTAACAGTTTTCACTTTGGTTTTTTGCTTATATCTCGAAAACAATTACTCCTATCAATTTTTATCTTTCTTTCAAAATTAAAGCTGATAAAATTTCCTACAAAATAGTTATTTGCATTTCTTTTGTAAGACCAACCATAAGCGAGTTATAGAGTTGGATATAAATAATCTTTAACAAAAATTTGCTTTAAAATAAAATGTTTGAAAAACCGAAATTAAACTATATTAATTGGGTCTAACACTTTAGTATTGGAAAAAGGAGAAGACATAAAAGTCACCAAAGTCTTCAGAGTCGTTTTTAGTCGTCATATTAATAACAATAACATTAATAATAATAATACTAATAGTACTAAATTTGCTTATATGCAAGCGCTTTATTAAGGTAACAGTTTTTTGGTTTCTTGCTTATATCTCGAAAACAGTTACTTCTATCAATTTTTATTTTTTACTAAAATTAACGCTGATAAAATTTTCTACAAAATAGTTATTTACATTTTTTATGTAGGACTAACCATAAGCGAGATAGAAGATTGAAAATAATTAATATTTTAAAAAAAGTGCTTTAACAGAAAATGTCTTGTGAATTAAAATACACTTAATTTATTGGGTCCAATACTTTATTAGAAGAAAAAGGAGGTGACATAAAAGTCACTGAAGTCTTCAGAGTCGTTTTTAAATGCTGCATTTTCGTCTTCGTCTCAAACTTTGAAAACTGAATTACATTTTTGTTCAGTAACTGTTACAGTTTTCACTTTGGTTTTTTGCTTATATCTCGAAAACAGTTACTCCTATAAATTTGACTAATCATAAGCGAAATATAAGTTTGAAAATAATTAATATTTAAAAAAAAGTGCTTTAACAGAAAATGTCTTGTGATTTAAAATACACTTAATTTATTGGGTCCAATACTTTATTAGAAGAAAAAGGAGGTGACAGAAAGGTCACTGAAGTTTTTAGAGTCGTTTGTAAATGCTGCATTTTCGTCTTCGTCTCAAACATTGAAAACTGAATAACATTTTTGTTCAGTAACTGTAACAGTTTTCACTTTGGTTTTTTGCTTATATCTCGAAAACATTTACTCTTATCAATTTTTATCTTTCTTTCAAAATTAAAGCTGATAAAATTTCCTACAAAATAGTTATTTGCATTTCTTTTGTAAGACCAACCATAAGCGAGTTATAGAGTTGGATATAAACAATCTTAAACAAAAATTTGCTTTAAAATAAAATGTTTGAAAAACCGAAATTAAACTAAATTAATTGGGTCTAACACTTTACTAGAGGAAAAAGAAGAAGACATAAAAATCACCAAAGTCTTCAGAGTCGTTTTTAGTCGTCAAATTAATAACAATAACATTAATAATAATAATACTAATATTACTAAATTTGCTTATATGCAAGCGCTTAATTAAGGTAACAGTTTCTTGCTTATATCTCGAAAACAGTTACTCCTATCAATTTTTATCTTTTTACTAAAATTAAAGCTGATAAAATTTTCTACAAAATAGTTATTTACATTTTTTATGTAGGACTAACCATAAGCGAGATAGAAGTTTGAAAATAATTAATATTTAAAAAAAAAGTGCTTTAACAGAAAATGTCTTGTGATTTAAAATACACTTAATTTATTGGGTCCAATACTTTATTAGAAGAAAAAGGAGGTGACATAAAAGTCACTGAAGTCTTCAGAGTCGTTTTTAAATGCTGCATTTTCGTCTTCGTCTCAAACATTGCAAACTGAATTACATTTTTGTACAGTAACTGTAACAGTTTTCACTTTGGTTTTTTGCTTATATATCGAAAACAATTACTCCTATCAATTTTTATCTTTCTTTCAAAATTAAAGCTGATAAAATTTCCTACAAAATAGTTATTTGCATTTCTTTTGTAAGACCAACCATAAGCGAGTTATAGAGTTGGATATAAATAATCTTTAACAAAAATTTGCTTTAAAATAAAATGTTTGAAAAACCGAAATTAAACTAAATTAATTGGGTCTAACACTTTAGTATAAGAAAAAAGAGAAGACATAAAAGTCACCAAAGTCTTCAGAGTCGTTTTTAGTCGTCATATTAATAACAATAACATTAATAATAATAATACTAATAGTACTAAATTTGCTTATATGCAAGCGCTTTATTAAGGTAACAGTTTTTTGGTTTCTTGCTAATATCTCGAAAACAATTACTTCTATCAATTTTCATTTTTTTACTAAAATTAAAGCTGATAAAATTTCCTACAAAATAGTTATTCGCATTTTTCATGTAGGACTAACCATAAGCGAGATAGAAGTTTGAAAATAATTAATATTTAAAAAAAAGTGCTTTAACAGAAAATGCCTTGTGATTTAAAATACACTTAATTTATTGGGTAAAATACTTTATTAGAAGAAAAAGGAGGTGACATAAAAGTCACTGAAGTCTTCAGAGTCGTTTTTAAATGCTGCATTTTCGTCTTCGTCTCAAACATTGAAAACTGAATTACATTTTTGTACAGTAACTGTAACAGTTTTCACTTTGGTTTTTTGCTTATATCTCGAAAACAATTACTCCTATCAATTTTTATCTTTCTTTCAAAATTAAAGCTGATAAAATTTCCTACAAAATAGTTATTTGCATTTCTTTTGTAAGACCAACCATAAGCGAGTTATAGAGTTGGATATAAATAATCTTTAACAAAAATTTGCTTTAAAATAAAATGTTTGAAAAACCGAAATTAAACTAAATTAATTGGGTCTAACACTTTAGTATAGGAAAAAGGAGAAGACATAAAAGTCACCAAAGTCTTCAGAGTCGTTTTTAGTCGTCATATTAATAACAATAACATTAATAATAATAATACTAATAGTACTAAATTTGCTTATATGCAAGCGCTTTATTAAGGTAACAGTTTTTTGGTTTCTTGCTTATATCTCGAAAACAGTTACTCCTATCAATTTTTATCTTTTTACTAAAATTAAAGCTGATAAAATTTCCTACAAAATAGTTATTTGCATTTTTCATGTAGGACTAACTATAAGCGAGATATAAGTTTGAAAATAATCAATATTTAAAAAAAAAGTGCTTTAACAGAAAATGTCTTGTGATTTAAAATACACTTCATTTATTGGGTCCAATACTTTATTAGAAGAAAAAGGAGGTGACTTAAAAGTCACTGAAGTCTTCAGAGTCGTTTTTAAATGCTGCATTTTCGTCTTCGTCTCAAACTTTGAAAACTGAATTACATTTTTGTTCAGTAACTGTTACAGTTTTCACTTTGGTTTTTTGCTTATATCTCGAAAACAGTTACTCCTATAAATTTGACTAATCATAAGCGAAATATAAGTTTGAAAATAATTAATATTTAAAAAAAAGTGCTTTAACAGAAAATGTCTTGTGATTTAAAATTCACTTAATTTATTGGGTCCAATACTTTATTAGAAGAAAAAGGAGGTGACAGAAAGGTCACTGAAGTTTTTAGAGTCGTTTGTAAATGCTGCATTTTCGTCTTCGTCTCAAACATTGAAAACTGAAAAACATTTTTGTTCAGTAACTGTAACAGTTTTCACTTTGGTTTTTTGCTTATATCTCGAAAACATTTACTCTTATCAATTTTTATCTTTCTTTCAAAATTAAAGCTGATAAAATTTCCTACAAAATAGTTATTTGCATTTCTTTTGTAAGACCAACCATAAGCGAGTTATAGAGTTGGATATAAACAATCTTTAACAAAAATTTGCTTTAAAATAAAATGTTTGAAAAACCGAAATTAAACTAAATTAATTGGGTCTAACACTTTAGTAGAGGAAAAAGAAGAAGACATAAAAGTCACCAAAGTCTTCAGAGTCGTTTTTAGTCGTCAAATTAATAACAATAACATTAATAATAATAATACTAATATTACTAAATTTGCTTATATGCAAGCGCTTAATTAAGGTAACAGTTTCTTGCTTATATCTCGAAAACAGTTACTCTTGTCAATTTTTATCTTTTTACTAAAATTAAAGCTGATAAAATTTCCAACAAAATAGTTATTAACATTTTTCTTGTAGGACCAAGCATAAACGAGTTATAGAGTTGGACATAAATAATATTTAACAAAAATTTGCTTTAAAATAAAATGCTTGAAAAACCGGAATTAAACTAAATTAATTGTGTCTAACACTTTAGTAGAGGAAAAAGGAGATGACATAAAAGTCACTAAATGTTTCAGAGTCGTCTTTAGTCGTCATATTAATAACAATAACATTAATAATAATAATACTAAAAGTACTAAATTTGCTTATATGCAAACGCTTAATTAAGGTAACAGTTTTTTGGTTTCTTGCTTATATCTCGAAAACAGTTACTCCTATCAATTTTTATCTTTTTTTCAAAATTAAAGCTGATGAAATTTCCTACAAAATAGTTATTTGCATTTTTTTGTAGGACCAACCATAAGCGAGTTATAGAGTTGGATATAAATAATCTTTAACAAAAATTTGCTTTAAAATAAAATGTTTGAAAAACTAAAATTGTAAATGAAACTCGGAATTCACCCAAAAACTAATTTATTAGCAAATTAGATTCAACAACGACATTGACACTTCCACAGTGTCCTTCCAACTAACTAGGCGTTGCCCGTACGCGCCTCACGCGTCATCATTTCCCGCCAATTTCACCAGCAGCGCCCCCTTCACTTAACAGTCGGCCACGCTTCCGTGTTCCACGTCCTCGGGGAACCACCGGTGTTTCTAAAACAAGTAATTAACCAATACCATGTATCCGAGCCGTAGTATACATCTACAGCCCGAGTCCCACTTAAGAACTATTTATAAACAACCTGAAAATAATCATAATCGTGTTTCTCACGTTGAGAATGAATCTGAAAATAACCATAATCGTGTTTCTCACGTTGAGAATGAATCTGAAAATAACCATAATCGTGTTTCTCACGTTGAGAATTAATTAAGAACAACAATAAGAACACTACCAACAACAACAATAAGATCACCAACACCAACAAGATCAGTAACCTCAAGAATAAGTAGAAGAACAATAACAAGAACAAGAACAATAACAACAACAACAAATCATTAACTCATGAGTTTCAACGTAAAGCGCTTAAAAACAACATTTGGGCCCAAAATCGTGAGTTCACGTTGAACTTCACTCAGCTTCACAGCGAACTCAGTCATTCGTCACTGACATCGCCTATTGTTTCGTCTCCACTCGTCGTGGCGACAACGTAATGTCTCAATTTGTCCACTGAGTGAACACCCTCATATCGTTTTTGGGAACGCGTCGCCCCCGGCATGTCCGTCACGACATACCTATCGTAGTCGAGCACTTTCTGAATTCGGTACGGTCCCGAATATTTAGGTAACAGCTTCCGACTTTTGCCCTCGTTTGAAGCTCGCGTGGTGCGTACCAACACGAGATCACCTACATTAAATCTCTTTGGGGCACAGCGTCGCTTGTCATAACGCTCTTTTTGCTTCTGCTGTTCCTTTTCGACACGCTGAGCAACGTCTGCTCGTGTCCGTGGCAAATCACCATCATGAACACCCTCTGTCACCACGTTGGTGAGGATTGAGTCATTAGCATGTCGAGGTGTATACCCCAACAACAATTCGTATGGACTTTTGCCCGTAGTCGAATTCGGCGTAGAATTAATACCCCAACTAATTCTACTCACAAAGTCATCCCATTTCTCTTCTTCTCTCGAGCTAGCAGCAAGCTGAGATAAAATCGTACGATTTAATCGCTCCACCTGGCCATTAGCCCGTGGTGTGGCAGTCGCGGTTAGTACTAATTTAACGTTTAAATCGGTACAATGTGTCTTAAACTTTTTGCTAGAAAAACAAGCCCCACGATCGGCTATTATACGTTTAGGTACACCAAACATTCCTGTAAGAGAAGCTAAAAATGATAAAACAGGGCCCACCTTAGTATTAGGCACGGCCCTGAGAAAGACAAATTTAGTAAATGCATCGATAATAGCTAAAAGATAAGAATTATGTGATTTGCTCTTTACAAATGGTCCCAAATGATCCATGTGCAATGTGTCAAATGGTTGCGAATTCTTAGGTATGGGATTCAAAAATCCTGGCTGCTTTCCTCCGGCTTCCTTATTGTAGAGACACTCCAAGCAGCTAGAAATATATTTATGAACATACCTCCGCATTGAAGGAAACCAATAAGATTTCGACACAGATGCCAAAGTTTTCTCATTCGATAAATGGCCAATTCCATCGTGGTGTGCTAATAAAATCTGGCGTCTTACCGCTTTTGGTACGACCCATTTTAATCCTGACTCAGTCTGTTTGAATACTCGACCATCTTTTAGTTTATACTCTTTGTGAATGGCACGCTCTTCAGCGTTAGTCGGTGATTTTTCCAATATTTCCTTCAACAATGCGCATCTCGCATCCTTCATTTGAACAGCTAAAATCCAATCATCATCGTTAACATTAATATGCAAAACTTCCACTGAAGGCTCCGAAGGATCTAATACCGTATTTCTACTCAAAGCGTCAACGTGACTCATTTTACTGCCAGGTCTGTATTCTACAGTAAAGTCGAACTCAGAAGTCAACAACCACCATCTCCCAATTCGTGGAATCAAATCTCTCTTGGTAAGGGTTGTTCGTAAAGCATTACAGTCTGTGATCACCTTGAATTGAAGCCCCAACAAGTATACTCGATAATGTTTGAGAGAACAGACCACCGCTAGCGTTTCTAGCTCGTACGAGTGGTACCTTTGTTCCTCTTTGGTCGTCTGTCGGCTGAAAAACATAACTGGACGCAAAGATCCATCACCTTGTCGTTGCAACAGAATGCCACCAATTCCAACTTTAGAAGCGTCAGTGTGTAACTCCGTTTCAGCTTCCGCGTCGTAAATTGCAAGAACTGGTCTGCTCGTCAAGATGTCTTTTAAAGTCTGAAAAGCCCGCTCTTGTGCTTCTTCCCAAACAAATGCACTGCCTTTCTTTAGGAGACTCGTCAAACTACTTGCTATTGTTGCGTAATCTTTCACGTACTTTCGAAAGTACCCACACAAACCTAAGAATTGCCTAAGTTTGTGTACGTCTGTTGGTTTGGGAAAAGCTGTCACCGCTTTGATTTTTGTCTCGCCTGGCTTAATGCCTTCCGCACTGATCTCATGCCCTAAATACTCTATTTGACTTCCAAAGAAGCAACATTTACTCAGCTTTAGAGTCAATCCGAACTGTCGAAGCAATTGAAACACCGTTCGTAAATTGTTAAGACCTGTTTCAAAGTCTTTGGAAGGTATCAGAAGATCATCTATGTAACAAAAAGCGGTCTGAAACCGTAATGGACCCAACACCTTATTCATAGCTCGCTGAAACACTGCCGGAGCGTTGGCTAGACCAAAAGGCATGCGGACAAACTCGTAATGCCCATCAGGCGTAACAAATGCTGTCTTTGGAATCGATTCGGTGGCCATTGGGATCTGATAGTACCCACTCGCGAGATCTAGTGTGGTGAAAAACTTTGCACCTTTTAGTTTATCCAAATGTTCATCTACTCGTGGTAACGGAAAGCGATCTTTGATTGTTTTCGAATTTAATTGTCGATAGTCAACACACATACGGTGTTGCCCATCTTTCTTCCGCACCAACAGTATGGGACTCGAATATGGCGAGTCTGATTCTCGTATGACTCCGCTACCTAACAAGTCATTTACTATATCTCGAACAATTCTTCTTTCGTGATGCGATAAGGACGATAAATTACAGGTTTATCATCAGTCAAAGTTAGCTTCATTTCTGCCACAGTTGTGGCACCTATTTCCGCTACATTTCGTGCAAAACAATCTCGAAATTCGTTAACGAGTTGTAACAATTGCTCGAACTGAGCCGGGTCTAGATTCTTATTGACTTGTGTAAGAAGTTCCCACCGTTGAAAACTCTTTACCTCAACCTTCCCCACAGAAAACACACTCACCGTCGTAGCTGTCCTTTCCTGCTCGCAAGGCTCAGCTCTCGCAACGATTTGCGCCTTTCGATAGACCAGATCTTGGTGCGATAGATTGCGAACGGTCACTAGGCCTCCATCACATGTGACACACCGATGAACAACGTGTTCGAACCCTGGTCTCGGACGTTGACACCCTTCAACGTAATAAGCTCCTTTCCACCCATCGTCTTTTGCCTTGATTCGTATGCAACCAATGGATTGAGGAGGGATCACTGTTTCCTCTTCCGCCCAAAGTGCAACTTTTCGTGTCGGAAGTTGGCCTAGAAATGCTTGGATCGATTCGTTGTTTCCGTCAACTACTCTCACAGCTTCCTCATTTGCTATAATCGTATTAGCACCCGCATTCAGGAAGGTCTGTCCCACTATGACAGGCACACGTTGTGCACTGTCTTCGACGATCAAAGCTTTTACGTTTGCCTTGACAAGATCCACTTCTAGCTCTACTTCGACTTCCCCATGCACTTTGGTGATTCCCTGGCCATAACCACGAATCAAATGTAAACTTGGCTGCCACATCAGTCCCAATTCTCTAGCAACACTTTGCTTGACAAGGACCGGTTCAGCTCCTGAGTCAATGTAAGCTCGCGTCGGCTTACCATTGACCTTAATGTCTATGTAATAATTCTTATTATTACTTGCGTCAGCTACACTTGTCGTTAGTGCCTGCTTAGACATGTTTTCTTTTACTACGTTACCACGTCGGCACTCAGCATCCACATGTCCAATGCGACCACATTTCTTGCACTCAATTCTTGGTTTCGGGCACTTTGTCGCAACATGTCCTCGATTACGACAATTGTAACACCGAACTGACGAATACAGTTTTTGTGTTTCGACTCGACTTGGAAGGAACCTCCTCCTTTCCCGAGGCGCCTGCTTTGCGAGCGTATCCCGCTTGTCACCTTCGGATCTCAGAGTCGACAAATACTCAGCGTACAAGCTTTCGGGTGTAACGTAACGCCCTGCTCTAGCCCCATTTCTGAGAGTCACGTCAGTGATTCCATCAATAAGACAGGAGACTGCATTCGTTCCTGTTATGTCACAAGCCTGCAACAGATTTAATTTCCCAAAATAATATTGTGCCCAGGTTTCACCGTCTTCCTTCACCCTATTCACTAGCTTACGAAGTGTGGAAGCATAATCGTGGTGATCGGGGAAGGTGGCTTGTAACAAACGTTTCCATTCATCCCAGCTCCGGTCGTATGCTGAGGGATCGAGATTGTCGTACCACTCCTTGGCCAACCCCTTGAGTCGACTTATCATGCCATAAATCGTTGTACGTTCGTCCCAACCGTTCACGAGAGCCAACTGGTCAATTTTATGCAACCACTTAGTGGTACTAAAATTGGGGTTTCCTGGAGCGAATTCAGGAATCAGGTCACTTTTAATGCCAACTTGTCCTGATGTGTGCTCAAAATTGCGGTTTAGCAAACGTCGATTCAAGTTTTCCACAAGTTGCTCAAGTCTCGCGATTCTAGCGGACTCGGCCGAAACTGGGGGTGAATTTACTGTAGTGGAGACCCCAGGCGCGGACCTTTTCGGCCGTGGCTCATCGTCACTTGAGTCCGAGTCGTCCGAGTCCACATTTCCTCGGTACCTGTGACGCCCCATTGCGAAAATCTCACCAGAAAACTTTTCGCGCCTTTTGAGCCACACCCAAATGAAAATTGACAGCGTGTGGTTGCGTAACTCCTAGAACTCGTCAGAAATCAGAAAAATCAGATAAATTCGGCTAGCACCCGATTGATTTGTTCGATTTCAAGTCGTAAAACACAATTTTGTTACGAATGAAACGGTACAGATTCCCAAAACTTCAATTTTTGGCCCTTGCCTTGGCGACCCACAAATTCCTCACAAAATCACCACAATTCACCACTCTCTATCGGAAACGATTATTTGAGCAATATCCTACCGCTGCTCTGTAAATGAAACTCGGAATTCACCCAAAAACTAATTTATTAGCAAATTAGATTCAACAACGACATTGACACTTCCACAGTGTCCTTCCAACTAACTAGGCGTTGCCCGTACGCGCCTCACGCGTCATCATTTCCCGCCAATTTCACCAGCAGCGCCCCCTTCACTTAACAAAATTAAACCAAATTATTTGTGTCTAACACTTTAGTAGAGGAAAAAGGAGAAGACATAAAAATCACTAAAGTCTTCAGAGTCGTTTTTAGTCGTCATATTAATAACAATAACATTAATAATAATAATACTAATAGTACTAAATCTGCTTATATGCAAGCGCTTAATTAAGGTAACAGTTTTTTGGTTTCTAGCTTATATCTCAAAAACAATTACTCCTATCAATTTTTATTTTTTTACTAAAATTAAAGCTGATAAAATTTCCTACAAAATAGTTATTTGCATTTTTCATGTACGACTAACCATAAGCGAGCTATAAGTTTGAAAATAATTAATATTTAAAACAAAAGTGCATTAACAGAAAATGCCTTGTGATTTAAAATACACTTAATTTATTGGTTCTAATACTTTATTAGAAGAAAAAGGAGGTGACATAAAAGTCACTGAAGTCTTCAGAGTCGTTTTTAAATGCTGCATTTTCGTCTTCGTCTCAAACATTGAAAACTGAATTACATTTTTGTTCAGTAACAGTTACAGTTTTCTTATTGGTTTTTTGCTTATATCTCAAAAACAGTTACACCTATCAAATTTTATCTTTCTCTCAAAATTAAAGCTGATAAAATTTCCAACAAAGTAATTATTTGCATTTTTCTTGTAGGACCAAGCATAAGCGAGTTATAGAGATGAATATAAATAATATCTAACAAAAATTTGCTTTAAAATAAAATGTTTGAAAAACTGAAATTAAACTAAATTAATTGTGTCTAACACTTTAGTGGAGGAAAAAGGAGAAGACATAAAAGTCTCTAAAGGTTTCAGAATCGTCTTTAGTCGTCATATTAATAACAATAACATTAATAATAATAAAACTAATAGTACTAAATTTGCTTATATGCAAACGCTGCATTAAAGTAATAGTTTTTTGGTTTCTTGCTTATATCTCGAAAACAGTTACTCCTATCAATTTTTACCTTTTCACCAAAATTAAAGATGATAAAATTTCCTGCAAAAGAGTTATTTGCATTTTTCATGTAGTACAAACCATAAGCGAGATATAAGTTTGAAAATAATTAATAATTAAAAAAAAAAGTGTTTTAACAGAAAATGTCTTGTGATTTAAAATACACTTAATTTATTGGGTCCAATACTTAATTAGAAGAAAAATGAGGTGCAAATAACTATTTTGTTGGAAATTTTATCAGCTTTAATTGTGAAAGAAAGATAAAATTTGATAGGAGTAACTGTTTTCGAGATATAAGCAAAAAACCAATAAGAAAACTGTAACTGTTACTGAACAAAAATGTAATTCAGTTTTCAATGTTTGAAACGAAGACAAAAATGCAGCATTTAAAAACGACTCTGAAAATTTCAGTGACTTTTATGTCACCTCCTTTTTCTTCTAATAAAGTATTGGACCCAATAAATTAAGTGTATTATAAATCACAAGACATTTTCTGTTAAAACACTTTTTTTTAATTATTAATTACTTTCAAACTTATATCTCGCTTATGGTTAGTTCTACATGAAAAATGCAAATAACTATTTTGTAGGAAAATTTATCACCTTAAATTTTGGTGAAAAAGTAAAAATTTATAGGTGTAACTGTTTTCGAGATATAAGCAAAAAACAAAAAAACTGTTACCTTAATTAAGCGCTTGCATATAAGCAAATTTAGTACTACTAGTATTGTTATTATAAATGTTATTGTTATTAATATGACGACTAAAGACAACTCTAAGACTTTAGTGACTTTTATGTCTCCTCCTTTTTCCTCTACTAAAGTGTTAGACACAATTAATTTAGTTTAATTTCAGTTTTTCAAACATTTTATTTTAAAGCAAATTTTTGTTAAATATTAAAAACTATAAAATGGCTTAGATTGCCTAAAAACACACATCACACATGATCTTTTGCATAGAAATGAGAAAACACTCATATAACACACAAAATAGGCTTCCTTTTTGCTTAGAAAACTAAGCTTACTTTTATTACTATTAATATTATTTTAATTATTATTATTATTATTATTATTATTGTTATTATTATTATTATTATTATTATTATTGTTATTATTATTATTATTATTATTATTATTATTATTATTATTATTATTATTATTATTATTATTATTATTATTAAAAACCGATTATAACTTTTGTATAGTATTGTTTTTATACCAGTTTTAAAATGAGTGATTAATTTTAGCCAATTTCTTGCCTAAAAACTATAAAATGGCTTAGATTGCCTAAAAACACAGATCACACATGATCTTTTGCATAGAAATGAGAAAACGCTCATATAACACAAAATAAGCTTCATTTTTGCTTAGAAAACTAAGCTTACTTTTCTTACTACTATTATTATTATTTTTATTATTATTATTATTATTATTACTATTATTATTATTATTATTATTATTATTATTATTATTATTATTATTATTATTATTATTATTATTATTATTATTATTATCATTAATATTATTATTATTAAAAACCCATTATAACTTTTGTATAGTAAATGTTTTTATACCAGTTTTAAAATGAGTTATTAATTTTAGACAATTTCTTGCCTAAAAACACAGATCACAGATGATCTCTTGCATAGAAATAAGAAAACGCTCAGATAACACAAAATAAGCATCATTTTTGCTTAGAAAAACTAAGCTTTAATTTAGAAAGAAATTCATTATTATAAGTATTATTATCATTATTATTATTATTATTATTATTATTATTATTATTATTATTATTATTATTATTATTATTATTATTATTATTATTATTTTTATTACTATTATTAATATATTATTATTATTATTATTATTATTATTATTATTATTATTAACTTTTGTATAGTAAATGTTTTTATACCAGTTTTAAAATGAGTTATTAATTTTAGACAATTTCTTGCCTAAAAACACAGATCACAGATGATTTCTTGCATAGAAATGAGAAAACGCTCATATAACACAAAATAAGCTTCATTTTTGCTTAGAAAACTAAGCTTACTTTTATTACTATTATTATTTTTATTATTATTATTATTATTACTATTATTAGTATTATTATTTTTATAATTATTATTATTATTATTGTTATTATTATTATTATTATTATTAAAAACTTATATTAAACAGACAGAAAACGTCGTATTCTGACACAAAAAAACGAATTACGTTATAGACTTGACGAGAACGGCGTATCTCGGACTCTTATAGGACTCTCATAGGGTCAAAAAGTATCAGTTTGGATTAAAATAAATTATTTTTGTTGACTCTCAGTCTGAATTGTTCATCAGTTCAAACAAAAACGGCTTATTTTAGACGATCTTTTGCTTTGAACAAGAAAACTTACATCGAACAGACTAAAAACGTATTAATCTGGCATAAAAGAGCAATTTATGTATTACTTTAGATAAAGGCAGCTAATACTATTCGTTTCATTTCTTAAAATAGACAAAATTGTTAATAAATCTAACAAAAACGCTGTATTCTAGCACAAAATACTAATTACATTATAGTTTCGACGAGAATAGCTTATTTGGAATGATTCTATGCTTCCAAACGAGTAAATTTTTATTAAACAGATGCCAAACATCATGTTTTGTCCTATAAAGACATTTTATATTGCAGTTTGTATTAAAACAAAATATTTTCGTTGATTCTTTGTTAGAAGCAGCAAACCTAACATTAAAGAATCTGAAAACTTTGTATTCGGACACAAACCACCGAATTTTGTATCAGTTGAGACAAAAACGGTTAATTTTCGACAATATTTTGCTTTGGACAAGAAAATTTATATCAAACTGATTAAAAACGTCTTATTTTAGCACAAAACAAAAGATTTGCGTTATAGTCTTAACGAGAGCTGTTAATTTCAGACGGTTCTATGCTTTGAAACGAGTAAACTTTCACTGAACAGAGGAAAAACATCTTATTTCGCCTTTTAAAAACGATTTATGCCACAGTTTGAATAAAAACCAATTATTTTCGTTAATTCATTGTTACAAACAAGAAACCTTACATCAAAGTAACTGAAAACCCCTTATTCAGGCACAGAAATTCGAATTACGTTTCAGTCTGGACAAAAACTGCTTACTTTAGACGATCCTTTGTTTTGAATACAAAAACTTACATTAAAAAGATTAAAAACGTCTTATTCTGGCTGAAAACTGCAAATTATATATTACTCTAGATAAAAGCAATTTATCCTGATTACTCCTTTACTTAGAATAGAGTAAACTTTTATAAAATTTAATGAAAACTTTAAATTTAGTCTCAAAGAAATAATTTACGTTATAGTTTTGACCAGCACTGTTTATTTCAAACGAATTTATGATTCGAAACTAATGAACTTTTATGGGGCAGATGCAAAACCACATATTACCATATAAAGCATTGTTTTAAAGCAAAGTTTTGCAACAAGAAATTTCACGTCAAAGAAACTGAAAACTTCGTATCCATGCATAAATATCGAATTACGTATCAGTTTAGGCAATTACAGCTTATTTTAAACGATTCCTTGCTATAAACAAGAAAAATTTTATCAAGCATATTGAAAACGTCTTATTCTCGAAAATAAGAGCAAATTATGTATCAGTTTTAACAAAAACAGATTACTCTGTTTTATTCTATGCTTAGAGTAGAGTAAACTACCATAAAACGTAATGAAAACTCTATATTCAAGCTCAAAAGAACAAATTACGTTATAGTTTTGGCAAAAAAAAAATATTTCGGACGATTACATACTTCGAAGTAAGCAAACTTTAATTGAACAAGTGCAAAAGCTAATACTTTGCTTTAAAATAACGATTTATGTGGTAATATGGTATTTTGCATCTGTCCTATAAAAGTTTAGTCGTTTCGCTCCATTGAATCATTCGAAATAAATTATTTTGACACAACAACAACGAAAATAATTTGTTTTTGTTTATACTGTAACATAAGTCGCTTTTATAAAACGAACTAAGACGTTTGGCATCTGTTTATTGAAAGTTTTCTCGTTTGGGGGCATAAAAACGTTTGAAATTAACAGTTCTGGTCAAAACTATAACGTAAATTATTTCTTTGTATCACTTTAAAGATTTGCGTTATAGTCTTGACGAGAACTGTTAATTTCAAACGATTCTATGCTTTGAAACCAGTATACTTTCACTGAACAGAGGCAAAACGTCTGATTTCGCCTTTAAAAAACGATTTATGTCACAGTTTGGATTAAAACCAATGATTTTCGTTTATTCATTGTTACAAACAAGAAACCTTACATCAAAGAAACTGAAAACCTCTTATTCAGGCCCAGAAAATCAAATTACGTTTCAGTCTAGACACAAATTGCTTATTTTAGACGATTCTTTCTTTTGAACACGAAAACTTACATTAAAAAGATTAAAAACGTCTTATTCTGGCTCAAAACTGCAAAATATGTATTACTTTGGATAAAAGCAGTTTATCCTGATTACTCCTTTGCTTAGAATAGAGCAAACTTGTATAAAACTTAATGAAAACTTTAAATTTCGTCTCAAAGAAATAATTTACGTTATAGTTGTGACCAGAAATGTTAATTTCAAACGATTTTATGCCTCCAAACAAGAAAACTTTCACTAAACAAATGCCAAACGTCTTAGTTCGTTTTATAAAAGCGACTTATGATACAGTTTAAACAAAAACAAATTATTTTCGTTGTTGTTGTGTTAAAATAATTTATTTCGAATGATTCAATGGAGCGAAACGAGTAAACTTTTATAGGACAAATGCAAAATTCGATATTACCACATAAATCGTTATTTTAGAGCAAAGTATTAGCTTTTGCACTTGTTCAATTAAAGTTTGCTTACTTCGAAGTATGTAATCGTCCGGAATATTTTTTTTTTGTCAAAACTATAACGTAATTTGTTCTTTTGAGCTTGAATATAGAGTTTTCATTACGTTTTAAAGTAGTTTACTTTACTCTAAGCATAGAACCAAACAGAGTAATCCGCTTTTGTTAAAACTGATACATAATTTGCTCTTATTTTCGAGAATAAGACGTTTTCAATATGCTTGATAAAATTTTTCTTGTTTATAGCAAGGAATCGTTTAAAATAAGCTGTATTTGCCTAAACTGATATGTAATTCGATATTTATGCATGGATACGAAGTTTTCAGTTTCTTTGACGTGAAATTTCTTGTTGCAAAAGGTAATACTTTGCTTTAAAACAACGCTTTATATGGTAATATCTGGTTTTGCATCTGCCCCATAAAAGTTCGTTAGTTTCGAATCATAAATTCGTTTGAAATAAACAGTGCTGGTCAAAAGTATAACGTAAATTATTTCTTTGAGACGAAATTTAAAGTTTTCATTAAGTTTTATACAAGTTTGCTCTATTCTAAGCAAAGGAGTAATCAGGATAAATTGCTTTTATCTAGAGCAATATATAATTTGCAGTTTTCAGCCAGAATAAGACGTTTTTAATCTTTTTAATGTAAGTTTTCGTGTTCAAAACAAAGGATCGTCTAAAATAAGCAGTTTTTGTCTAGACTGAAACGTAATTCGAATTTCTGTGCCTGAATAAGGGGTTTTCAGTTTCTTTGATGTAAGGTTTCTTGTTTGTAACAATGAATTACCAAAAATAATTGGTTTTTATCCAAACTGTGGCATGAATCAGCTTTAAGACTATAACGCAAATCTTTTGTTTTGTGCTAAAATAAGACGTTTTTAGTCAGTTTGATGTAAGTTTTCTTGTTGAAAGCAAAATATTGTCGAAAATCAACCGTTTTTGTCTAAACTGATACAAAATTCGGTGGTTTGTGTCCGAATACAAAGTTTTCAGATTCTTTAATGTTAGGTTTGCTGCTTCTAACAAAGAATCAACGAAAATATTTTGTTTTAATACAAACTGCAATATAAAATGTCTTTATAGGACAAAACATGATGTTTGGCATCTGTTTAATAAAAATTTACTCGTTTGGAAGCATAGAATCATTCCAAATAAGGTATTCTCGTCAAAACTATAATGTAATTAGTATTTTGTGCTAGAATACAGCGTTTTTGTTAGATTTTTTAACAATTTTGTCTATTCTAGGCAATGAAACGAATAGGATTAGCTGCCTTTATCCAAAGTGATACATAAATTGCTCTTTTATGCCAGATTAATACGTTTTTAGTCTGTTCGATGTAAGTTTTCTTGTTCAAAGCAAAAGATCGTCTAAAATAAGCCGTTTTTGTTTGAACTGATGAACAATTTAGACTGAGAGTCAACAAAAATAATTTGTTTTACTCCAAACTGATACTTTTTGACCCTATAAGAGTCCTATAAGAGTCCGAGATACGCCGTACTCGTCAAGTCTATAACGTAATTCGTTTTTTGTGTCAGAATACGACGTTTTCTGTCTGTTTAATATAAGTTTTTAATAATAATAATAATAATAATAATAATAATAAAAATAATAATAGTAATAAAAGTAAGCTTAGTTTTCTAAGCAAAAATGAAGCTTATTTTGTGTGTTATATGAGCGTTTTCTCATTTCTATGCAAGAAATCATCTGTGATCTGTGTTTTTAGGCAAGAAATTGTCAAAAATTAATAACTCAATTCAAAACTGGTATAAAAACATTTACTATACAAAAGTTAATAATAATAATAATAATATTAATAATAATAATAATAATAATAATAATAATAATAATAATAATAATAATAATAATAATAATAATAATAATAATAATAATAATAATAATAATAATAATAACAATAATAATAATACTAATAATAATAACAATAATATTAATAAAAATAATAATAATAGTAATAAAAGTAAGCTTAGTTTTCTAAGCAAAAATGAAGCTTATTTTGTGTGTTATATGAGTGTTTTCTCATTTCTATGCAAGAAATCATCTGTGATCTGTGTTTTTAGGCAAGAAATTGTCTAAAATTAATAACTCATTTTAAAACTGGTATAAAAGCATTTACTATACAAAAGTTAATAATAATAATAATAATAATAATAATAATAATAATAATAATAATAATAGTAATAGCAACAAAAGTAATAATAATAATAATACTTTTAATAAGGAAAAATGGAGCTTATTTTGTGTGTTACATGAGCGTTTTCTCATTTCTATGCAAAAGATCATGTGTGATCTGTGTTTTTAGGCAATCTAAGCCATTTTCTAGTTTTTAATATTTAACAAAAATTAGCTTTAAAATAAAATGTTTGAAAAACTGAAATTAATCTAAATTAATTGTGTCTAACACTTTAGTAGAGGAAAAAGGAGGAGACATAAAAGTCACAAAAGTCTTAGAGTTGTCTTTAGTCGTCATATTAATAACAATAACATTTATAATAACAATACTAGTAGTACTAAATTTGCTTATATGCAAGCGCTTAATTAAGGTAACAGTTTTTTTGTTTTTTGCTTATATCTCGAAAACAGTTACTCCTATCAATTTTTACTTTTTCACCAAAATTAAAGGAGATAAAATTTCCTACAAAATAGTTATTTGCATTTTTCATGTAGAACTAACCATAAGCGAGATATAAGTTAAATAATTAATAATTAAAAAAAGTGTTTTAACAGAAAATGTCTTGTGATTTAAAATACACTTAATTTATTGGGTCCAATACTTTATTAGAAGAAAAAGAAGGTGACATAAAAGTCACTGAAGTTTTCAGAGTCGTTTTTAAATGCTGCATTTTTGTCTTCGTCTCAAACATTAAAAACTGAATTACATTTTTGTTCAGTAACAGTTACAGTTTTCTTATTGGTTTTTTGCTTATATCTCGAAAACAGTTACTCCTATCAAATTTTATCTTTCTTTCAAAATTAATGCTGATAAAATTTCCAACAAAATAGTTATTTACATTTTTCTTGTAGGACCAAGCATAAACGAGTTATAGAGTTGGATATAAATAATATTTAACAAAAATTTGCTTTAAAATAAAATGCTTGAAAAACCGGAATTAAACTAAATTAACTGTGTCTAACACTTTAGTAGAGGAAAAAGGAGAAGACATAAAAGTCACTAAATGTTTCAGAGTCGTCTTTAGTCGTCATATTAATAACAATAACATTAATAATAATAATACTAAAAGTACTAAATTTGCTTATATGCAAACGCTTAATTAAGGTAACAGTTTTTTGGTTTCTTGCTCATATCTCGAAAACAGTTACTTCTATCAATTTTTATCTTTTTTTCAAAATTAAAGCTGATAAAATTTCCTACAAAATAGTTATTTGCATTTTTTTGTAGGACCAACCATAAGCGAGTTATAGACTTGGATATAAATAATCTTTAACAAAAATGTGCTTTAAAATAAAATGTTTGAAAAACCGATATTAAACTAAATTAATTGGGTCTAACACTTTAGTAGAGGAAAAATGAGAAGACATAAAAGTCACCAAAGTCTTCAGAGTTGTTTTTAGTACTAAATTTGCTTATATGCAAGCGCTTAATTAAGGTAACAGTTTTTTGGTCTCTTGCTTACATCTCGAAAACAGTTACTCCTATCAATTTTTATCTTTTTACTAAAATTAAAGCTGATAAAATTTCCTACAAAATAGTAATTTGCATTTTTCATGTAGGACTAACCATAAGCGAGATATAAGTTTGAAAATAATTAATATTTAAAAAAAAATTGCTTTAACAGAAAATGTCTTGTGATTTAAAATACACTTAATTTATTGGGTCCAATACTTTATTAGAAGAAAAAGGAGGTGACATAAAAGTCACTGAAGTTTTCAGAGTCGATTTTAAATGCTGCATTTTTGTCTTCGTCTCAAACATTGAAAACTGAATTACATTTTTGTTCAGTAACAGTTACAGTTTTCTTATTGGTTTTTTGCTTATATCTCGAAAACTATTACTCCTATCAATTTTTATCTTTCTTTCAAAATTAAAGCTGATAAAATTTTCTACAAAATCGTTATTTACATTTTTCCTGTAGGACCAACCATATGCGAGTTATAGAGTTGGATATGAATAATATTTAACAAAAATTTGCTTTAAAATAAAATGTTTGAAAAACTGAAATTAAACTAATTTAATTGTGTCTAACACTTTAGTAGAGGAAAAAGAAAAAGACATAAAAGTCACAAAAGGTTTCAGAGTCGTCTTTAGTCGTCATATTAATAACAATAACATTAATAATAATAATACTAATAGTACTAAATTTGCTTATATGCAATCGCTTAATTAAGGTAACAGTTTTTTGGTTTCTTGCTTATATCTCGAAAACAGTTACTCCTATCAATTTTTATCGTTTTACTAAAATTAAAGCTGATAAAATTTCCTACAAAATAGTTATTTGTATTTCTCATGTAGGACTAACCATAAGCGAGATATAAGTTTGAAAATAATTAATATTTAAAAAAAAAGTGCTTTAACAGAAAATGTTTTGTGATATAAAATACACTTAATTTATTAGGTCCAATACTTTTTTAGAAGAAAAAGGAGGTGACATATATAAGTCACTGAAGTCTTCAGAGTCGTTTTTAAATGCTGCATTTTCGACTTCGTCTCAAACATTGAAAACTGAATTACATTTTTGTTCAGTAACTGTAACAGTTTTTACTTTGGTTTTTTGCTTATATCTCGAAAACAATTACTCCTATCAATTTTTATCTTTTTTTCAAAATTAAAGCTCATAAAATTTCCTACAAAATAGTTATTTGCATTTCTTTTGTGAGACCAACCATAAGCGAGTTATAGAGTTGGATATAAATAATCTTTAACAAAAATTTGCTTTAAAATAAAATGTTTGAAAAACTAAAATTAAACTAAATTAATTGTGTCTAACACTTTAGTAGAGGAAAAAGGAGAAGACATAAAGGTCACTAAAGTCTTCAGAGTCGTTTTTAGTCGTCATATTAATAACAATAACATTAATAATAATAATACTAATAGTACTAAATTTGCTTATATGCAAGCGCTTAAGTAAGGTAACAGTTTTTTGGTTTCTAGCTTATATCTCGAAAACAGTTACTCCTATCAATTTTTATCTTTTTACTAGAATTAAAGCTGATAAAATTTCCTACAAAATAGTTATTTGCATTTTTCATGTACGACTAACCATAAGTGAGATATAAGTTTGAAAATAATTAATATTTAAAACAAAATTGCTTTAACAGAAAATGCCTTGTGATTTAAAATTCACTTAATTTATTGGGTCCAATACTTTATTAGAAGAAAAAGGAGGTGACATGAAAGTCACTGAAGTCTTCAGAGTCGTTTTAAATGCTGCATTTTCGTCTTCGTCTCAAACATTGAAAACTGAATTACATTTTTGTTCAGTAACTGTAACAGTTTTCACTTTGGTTTTTTGCTTATATCTCGAAAACAATTACTCCTGTCAATTTTTATTTTTCTTTCAAAATTAAAGCTGATAAAATTTCCAACAAAATAGTTATTTGCATTTCTTTTGTAAGACCAACCATAAGCGAGTTATAGAGTTGGATATAAATAAACTTTAACAAAAATTTGTTTTAAAATAAAATGTTTAAAAAACTGAAATTAAACTAAATTAATTGTGTCTAACACTTTAGTAGAGGAAAAAAGAGGAGACATAAAAGTCAATAAAGTCTTAAAGTTGTCTTTAGTCGTCATATTAATAACAATAACATTAATAATAACAATACTAGTAGTACTAAATTTGCTTATATGCAAGCGCTTAATTAAGGTAACAGTTTTTTTGTTTTTTGCTTATATCTCGAAAACAGTTACTCCTATCAATTTTTATCTTTCATTCAAAATTAAAGCTGATAAAATTTCCTACAAAATAGTTGTTTGCATTTTTCTTGTAGGACCAACCATAAGCGAGTTATAGAGTTGGATATAATTAATATTTAACAAAAATTTGCTTTAAAATAAAATGTTTGAAAAACTGAAATTAAACTAAATTAAACTAACACATTAGTAGAGGAAAAAGGAGATGACATAAAAGTCACTGAAGTTTTTAGAGTCGTTTGTAAATGCTGCATTTTCGTCTTCGACGACAGTTACTGAACAAAAATGTAATTCAGTTTTTAATGTTTGAGACGAAGACGAAAATGCAGCATTTACTGTCACCTCCTTTTTCTTCTAATTAAGTATTAGACCCAATAAATTAAGTGTATTTTAAATCACAATACATTTTTTGTTAAAACACATTTTTTTTTAATTATTAATTATTTTCAAACTTATATCTCGCTTATGGTTAGTTCTACATGAAAAATGCAAATAAGTATTTTGTAGGAAATTTTATCAACTTTAATTTTGGTAAAAAGGTAAAAATTGATAGGAGTATCTGTTTTCGAGATATAAGCAAAAAACAAAAAAAACTGTTATCTTCATTACGCGCTTGCATATAAGCAAATTTAGTACTACTAGTATTGTTATTATAAATGTTATTGTTATTAATATGACGACTAAAGACAATTCTAAGACTTTAGTGACTGTTATGTCTTCTCTTTTTTCCTCTACTAAAGTGTTAGTCACAATTAATTTAGTTTAATTTCAGTTTTTCAAACATTTTATTTTAAAGCTAATTTTTGTTAAATATTAAAAACTATAAAATGGCTTAGATTGCCTAAAAACACAGATCACACATGATCTTTTGCATAGAAATGAGAAAACGCTCATGTAACACACAAAATAAGCTCCATTTTTCCTTATTAAAAGTATTACTATTACTTTTGTTACTATTACTATTATTATTATTATTATTAATATTATTATTATTATTATTATTATTATTATTATTATTATTATTATTATTATTATTATTATTATTATTATTAACTTTTGTATAGTAAATGTTTTTATACCAGTTTTAAAATGAGTTATTAATTTTAGACAATTTCTCGCCTAAAAACACAGATCACAGATGATTTCTTGCATAGAAATGAGAAAACACTCATATAACACACAAAATAAGCTTCATTTTTGCTTAGAAAACTAAGCTTACTTTTATTACTATTATTATTATTTTTATTAATATTATTGTTATTATTATTATTATTATTATTATTATTATTATTATTATTATTATTATTATTATTATTATTATTATTATTATTATTGTTATTATTATTATTATTATTATTATTATTATTAAAAACCGATTATAACTTTTGTATAGTATTGTTTTTATACCAGTTTTAAAATGAGTGATTAATTTTAGCCAATTTCTTGCCTAAAAACTATAAAATGGCTTAGATTGCCTAAAAACACAGATCACACATGATCTTTTGCATAGAAATGAGAAAACGCTCATGTAACACACAAAATAAGCTTCATTTTTCCTTATTAAAAGTATTATTATTATTATTACTTTTGTTACTATTACTATTATTATTATTATTATTAATATTATTATTATTATTATTATTATTATTATTATTAACTTTTGTATAGTAAATGTTTTTATACCAGTTTTGAATTGAGTTATTAATTTTTGACAATTTCTTGCCTAAAAACACAGATCACAGATGATCTCTTGCATAGAAAAGAGAAAACGCTCATATAACACACAAAATAAGCTTCATTTTTGCTTAGAAAACTAAGCATATTTTTATTACTATTAGTATTATTATTATTATTATTATTATTACTATTATTATTATTATTATTATTATTATTATTATTATTATTATTATTAATATTATTATTATTATTATTATTATTATTAACTTGTGTATAGTAAATGTTTTTATACCAGTTTTGAATTGAGTTATTAATTTTTGACAATTTCTTGCCTAAAAACACAGATCACAGATGATTTCTTGCATAGAAATGAGAAAACGCTCATATAACACACAAAATAAGCTTTAATTTTGCTTAGAAAACTATGCTTACTTTTTTTTTCTATTATTATTTTTATTATTATTATTATTATTATTATTATTATTATTATTATTATTATTATTATTATTATTATTATTATTATTATTATTATTATTATTATTATTAAAAACTTATATTAAACAGACAGAAAACGTCGTATTCTGACACAAAAAAACGAATTACGTTATAGACTTGACGAGAACGGCGTATCTCGGACTCTTATAGGACTCTTATAGGGTCAAAAAGTATCAGTTTGGATTAAAACAAATAATTTTTGTTGACTCTCAGTCTGAATTGTTCATCAGTTCAAACAAAAACGGCTTATTTTAGACGATCTTTTGCTTTGAACAAGAAAACTTACATCGAACAGACTAAAAACGTATTAATCTGGCATAAAAGAGCAATTTATGTATCACTTTGGATAAAGGCAGCTAATCCTATTCGTTTCATTGCCTAAAATAGACAAAATTGTTAAAAAATTTAACAAAAACGTTGTATTCTAGCACAAAATACTAATTACATTATAGTTTTGACGAGAATACCTTATTTGGAATGATTCTATGCTTCCAAACGAGTAAATTTTTATTAAACAGATGCCAAACATCATGTTTTGTCCTATAAAGACATTTTATATTGCAGTTTGTATTAAAACAAAATATTTTCGTTGATTCTTTGTTAGAAGCAGCAAACCTAACATTAAAGAATCTGAATACTTTGTATTCGGACACAAACCACCGAATTTTGTATCAGTTTAGACAAAATCGGTTGATTTTCGATAATATTTTGCTTTCAACAAGAAAACTTATATCAAACTGACTAAAAACGTCTTATTTTAGCACAAAACAAAAGATTTGCGTTATAGTCTTAAAGCTGATTCATGCCACAGTTTGGATAAAAACCAATTATTTTTGGTAATTCATTGTTACAAACAAGAAACCTTACATCAAAGAAACTGAAAACCCCTTATTCAGGCACAGAAATTCGAATTACGTTTCAGTCTAGACAAAAACTGCTTATTTTAGACGATCCTTTGTTTTGAACACGAAAACTTACATTAAAAAGATTAAAAACGTCTTATTCTGGCTGAAAACTGCAAATTATATATTGCTCTAGATAAAAGCAATTTATCCTGATTACTCCTTTGCTTAGAATAGAGCAAGCTTGTATAAAACTTAATGAAAACTTTAAATTTCGTCTCAAAGAAATAATTTACGTTATAGTTTTGACCAGCACTGTTTATTTCAAACGAATTTATGATTCGAAACTAATGAACTTTTATGGGGCAGATGCAAAACCACATATTACCATATAAAGCGTTGTTTTAAAGCAAAGTATTACTTTTTGCAACAAGAAATTTCACGTCAAAGAAACTGAAAACTTCGTATCCATGCATAAATATCGAATTACGTATCAGTTTAGGCAAATACAGCTTATTTTAAACGATTCCTTGCTATAAACAAGAAAAATTATATCAAGCATATTGAAAACGTCTTATTCTCGAAAATAAGAGCAAATTATGTATCAGTTTTAACAAAAGCGGATTACTCTGTTTGATTCTATGCTTAGAGTAGAGTAAACTACTTTAAAACGTAATGAAAACTCTATATTCAGAAAGAACAAATTACGTTATAGTTTTGACAAAAAAAAATATTCCGGACGATTACATACTTCGAAGTAAGCAAACTTTAATTGAACAAGTGCAAAAGCTAATACTTTGCTCTAAAATAACGATTTATGTGGTAATATGGTATTTTGCATCTGTCCTATAAAAGTTTACTCGTTTCGCTCCATTGAATCATTCGAAATAAATTATTTTAACACAACAACAACGAAAATAATTTGTTTTTGTTTAAACTGTATCATAAGTCGCTTTTATAAAACGAACTAAGACGTTTGGCATTTGTTTAGTGAAAGTTTTCTTGTTTGGGGGCATAAAATCGTTTGAAATTAACAGTTCTGGTCACAACTATAACGTAAATTATTTCTTTGAGACGAAATTTAAAGTTTTCATTAAGTTTTATACAAGTTTGCTCTATTCTAAGCAAAGGAGTAATCAGGATAAACTGCTTTTATCCAAAGTAATACATAATTTGCAGTTTTGAGCCAGAATAAGACGTTTTTAATCTTTTTAATGTAAGTTTTCGTGTTCAAAAGAAAGAATCGTCTAAAATAAGCAATTTGTGTCTAGACTGAAACGTAATTTGATTTTCTGGGCCTGAATAAGAGGTTTTCAGTTTCTTTGATGTAAGGTTTCTTGTTTGTAACAATGAATAAACGAAAATCATTGGTTTTAATCCAAACTGTGACATAAATCGTTTTTTAAAGGCGAAATCAGACGTTTTGCCTCTGTTCAGTGAAAGTATACTGGTTTCAAAGCATAGAATCGTTTGAAATTAACAGTTCTCGTCAAGACTATAACGCAAATCTTTAAAATGATACAAAGAAATAATTTACGTTATAGTTTTGACCAGAACTGTTAATTTCAAACGTTTTTATGCCCCCAAACGAGAAAACTTTCAATAAACAGATGCCAAACGTCTTAGTTCGTTTTATAAAAGCGACTTATGTTACAGTTTAAACAAAAACAAATTATTTTCGTTGTTGTTGTGTCAAAATAATTTATTTCGAATGATTCAATGGAGCGAAACGAGTAAACTTTTATAGGACAGATGCAAAATACCATATTACCACATAAATCGTTATTTTAAAGCAAAGTATTAGCTTTTGCACTTGTTCAATTAAAGTTTGCTTACTTCGAAGTATGTAATCGTCCGAAATATTTTTTTTTGTCAAAACTATAACGTAATTTGTTCTTTTGTGCTTGAATATAGAGTTTTCATTACGTTTTATAGTAGTTGACTCTACTCTAAGCATAGAATCAAACAGAGTAATCCGCTTTTGTTAAAACTGATACATAATTTGCTCTTATTTTCGAGAATAAGACGTTTTCAATATGCTTGATAAAATTTTTCTTGTTTATAGCAAGGAATCGTTTAAAATAAGCTGTATTTGCCTAAACTGTTACGTAATTTGATATTTATGCATGGATACGAAGTTTTCAGTTTCTTGGACGTGAAATTTCTTGTTGCAAAATGTAATACTTTGCTTTAAAACAACGCTTTATATGGTAATATGTGGTTTTGCATCTGCCCCATAAAAGTTCATTAGTTTCAAATCATAAATTCGTTTGAAATAAACAGTGCTGGTCAAAACTATAACGCAAATTATTTCTTTGAGACGAAATTTAAAGTTTTCATTAAGTTTTATACTAGTTTACTCTATTCTAAGTAAAGGAGTAATCAGGTTAAATTGCTTTTATCTAGAGTAATATATAATTTGCAGTTTTCAGCCAGAATAAGACGTTTTTAATCTTTTTAATGTAAGTTTTTGTATTCAAAACAAAGGATCGTCTAAAGTAAGCAGTTTTTGTCCAGACTGAAACGTAATTCGAATTTCTGTGCCTGAATAAGGGGTTTTCAGTTACTTTGATGTAAGGTTTCTTGTTTGTAACAATGAATTAACGAAAATAATTGGTTTTTATTCAAACTGTGGCATAAATCGTTTTTAAAAGGCGAAATAAGATGTTTTTCCTCTGTTCAGTGAAAGTTTACTCGTTTCAAAGCATAGAACCGTCTGAAATTAACAGCTCTCGTTAAGACTATAACGCAAATCTTTTGTTTTGTGCTAAAATAAGACGTTTTTAGTCAGTTTGATATAAGTTTTCTTGTTCAAAGCAAAATATTGTCGAATATCAACCGTTTTTGTCTAAACTGATACAAAATTCGGTGGTTTGTGTCCGAATACAAAGTTTTCAGATTCTTTAATGTTAGGTTTGCTGCTTCTAACAAAGAATCAGCGAAAATATTTTGTTTTAATACAAACTGCAATATAAAATGTCTTTATAGGACAAAACATGATGTTTGGCATCTGTTTAATAAAAATTTACTCGTTTGGAAGCATAGAATCATTCCAAATAGGCTATTCTCGTCGAAACTATAATGTAATTAGTATTTTGTGCTAGAATACAGCGTTTTTGTTAGATTTATTAACAATTTTGTCTATTTTAAGCAATGAAACGAATAGGATTAGCTGCCTTTATCCAAAGTGATACATAAATTGCTCTTTTATGCCAGATTAATACGTTTTTAGTCTGTTCGATGTAAGTTTTCTTGTTCAAAGCAAAAGATCGTCTAAAATAAGCCGTTTTTGTTTGAACTGATGAACAATTCAGACTGAGAGTCAACAAAAATAATTTGTTTTAATCCAAACTGATACTTTTTGACCCTATAAGAGTCCTATAAGAGTCCTAGATACGCCGTTCTCGTCAAGTCTATAACGTAATTCGTTTTTTTGTGTCAGAATACGACGTTTTCTGTCTGTTTAATATAAGTTTTTATTAAAAATAATAATAATAATAACAATAATAATAATAATAATAAAAATAATAATAATAATAATAATAATAATAATAATAATAAAAATAATAATAATAATAATAATAATAATAATAGTAATAATAATAATAATAATAATAAAAATAATAATAGTAATAAAAGTAAGCTTAGTTTTCTAAGCTAAAATGAAGCTTATTTTGTGTTATATGAGCGTTTTCTCATTTCTATGCAAGAGATCATCTGTGATCTGTGTTTTTAGGCAAGAAATTGAATAAAATTAATAACTCATTTTAAAACTGGTATAAAAACATTTACTATACAAAAGTTAATAATAATAATAGTAATAATGATAATAATACTTATAATAATGAATTTCTTTCTAAATTAAAGCTTATTTTTTCTAAGCAAAAATGAAGCTTATTGTGTGTTATCTGAGCGTTTTCTCATTTCTATGCAAGAGATCATCTGTGATCTGTGTTTTTAGGCAAGAAATTGTCTAAAATTAATTACTCATTTTAAAACTGGTATAAAAACATTTACTATACAAAAGTTATAAGCGGTTTTTAATAATAATAATATTAATAATAATAATAATAATAATAATAATAATAATAATAATAATAATAATAATAATAATAATAATAATAATAATAATAATAAAAATAAAAATAATAACAATAATAATAATAATAATAAAAATAATAATAATAGTAATAAAAGTAAGCTTAGTTTTCTAAGCAAAAATGAAGCTTATTTTGTGTGTTATATGAGTGTTTTCTCATTTCTATGCAAGAACTCATCTGTGATCTGTGTTTTTAGGCAAGAAATTGTCTAAAATTAATAACTCATTTTAAAACTGGTATAAAAACATTTACTATTCAAAAGTTAATAATAATAATAATAATAATAATATTATTAACAATAATAATAATAATAATAATAATAATAATAATAGTAATAGTAACAAAAGTAATAATAATAATAATACTTTTAATAAGAAAAAATGGAGCTTATTTTGTGTGTTACATGAGCGTTTTCTCATTTCTATGCAAAAGATCATGTGTGATCTGTGTTTTTAGGCAATCTAAGCCATTTTATAATTTTTAATATTCAACAAAAATTGGCTTTAAAATAAAATGTTGAAATTGAAAAACTGAAATTAAACTAAATTAAGTGTGTCTAACACTTTAGTAGAGGAAAAAAGAGAAGACATAAAAGTCACTAAAGTCTTAGAGTTGTCTTTAGTCGTCATATTAATAACAATAACATTTATAATAACAATACTAGTAGTACTAAATTTGCTTATATGCAAGCGCGTAATTAAGATAACAGTTTTTTTGTTTTTGCTTATATCTCGAAAACAGATACTCCTATCAATTTTTACCTTTTCACGAAAATTAAAGGTGATAAAATTTCCTACAAAATAGTTATTTGCATTTTTTATGTAGAACTAACCATTAAGCGAGATATAAGTTTGAAAATAATTAATAATTAAAAAAAAATGTGTTTTAACAAAAAATGTCTTGTGATTTAACATACACTTAATTTATTGGGTCCAATACTTAATTAGAAGAAAAAGGAGGTGACAGTAAATGCTGCATTTTCGTCTTCGTCTCAAACATTGAAAACTGAATTACATTTTTGTTCAGTAACTGTCGTCGAAGACGAAAATGCAGCATTTACAAACGACTCTAAAAACTTCAGTGACTTTTATGTCATCTCCATTTTCCTCTACTAAAGTGTTAGTTTAATTTAGTTTAATTTTAGTTTTTCAAACATTTTATTTTAAAGTAAATTTTTGTTAAATATTAATTATATCCAACTCTATAACTCGCTTATGGTTTGTCCTACAAGAAAAATGCAAACAACTATTTTGTAGGAAATTTTATCAGCTTTAATTTTGAATGAAAGATAAAAATTGATAGGAGAAACTGTTTTCGAGATATAAGCAAAAATCAAAGTGAAAACTGTAACAGTTACTGAACAAAAATGTAATTCAGTTTTCAATGTTTGAGACGAAGACAAAAATGCAACATTTACTGTCACCTCATTTTTCTTCTAATTAAGTATTTGACCCAATAAATTTAGTGTATTTTAAATCACAAGACATTTTCTGTTAAAGCACATTTTTTTTTAATTATAAATTATATTCAAACTTATATCTCGCTTATGGTTACTTCTACATGAAAAATGCAAATAACTATTTTGTAGGAAATTTTATCAGCTTTAATTTCGGTGAAAAGGTAAAAATTGATAGGAGTAACTGTTTTCGAGATATAAGCAAAAAACAAAAAAACTGTTACCTTAATTAAGCGCTTGCATATAAGCAAATTTAGTACTACTAGTATTGTTATTATTAATGTTATTGTTATTAATATGACAACTAAAGACAACTCTAAGACTTTATTGACTTTTATGTCTCCTTCTTTTTCCTCTACTAAAGTGTTAGACACAATTAATTTAGTTTAATTTCAGTTTTTTAAACATTATATTTTAAAGCAAATTTTTGTTAAATATTATTTATATTCAACTCTATAACTCGCTTATGGTTGGTCCTACAAGAAAAATGCAAATAACGAGTTTGTAGGAAATTTTATCAGCTTTAATTTTGAAAGAAAGATAAAAATTGATAGGAGTAACAGTTTTCGAGATATAAGCAAAAAACCAATAAGAAAACTGTAACTGTTACTGAACAAAAATGTAATTCAGTTTTCAATGTTTAAGACGATGACGAAAATGCAGCATTTACAAACGACACTAAAGACTTCAGTGACCATTCTGTCACCTCTTTTTTCTTTTAATAAATTATTGGACCCAATAAATTAAGTGTATTTTAAATCACAAGACATTTTCTGTTGAAGCACTTTTTTTTAATTTTAATTATTTTCAAACTTATATCTCGCTTATGGTTAGTTTTACATGAAAAATGCAAATAACTATTTTGTAGAAAATTTTATCAGCTTTAATTTTAGTAAAAAGATAAAAATTGATAGGAGTAACTGTTTTCGAGATATAAGCAAGAAACCAAAAAACTGTTACCTTAATTAAGCGCTTGCCAACTAAATTAAGTGTATTTTAAATCACAAGGCATTTTCTGTTAAAGCACTTTTTTTTAAATATTAATTATTTTCAAACTTATATCTCGCTTATGAGTAGTCCTACATGAAAAATGCAAACTACTATTTTGTAGGAAATTTTATCAGCTTTAATTTTAGTATAAAGATAAAAATTGATTGGAGTAACTGTTTTCGAGATATAAGCAAGAAACCAAAAATCTGTTACCTTAATTAAGCGTTTGCATATAAGCAAATTTAGTACTTTTAGTATTATTATTATTTTTGTTATTGTTATTAATATGACGACTAAAGACAACTATAAGACTTTATTGACTTTTATGTCTCCTCCTTTTTCCTCTACTAAAGTGTTAGACACAATTAATTTAGTTTAATTTCAGTTTTTTAAACATTTTATTTTAAAGCAAATTTTTGTTAAAGATTATTTATATCCAACTCTATAACTCGCTTATGGTTGGTCTTACAAAAGAAATGCAAATAACTATTTTGTTGGAAATTTTATCAGCTTTAATTTTGAAAAAAAAAATAAAAATTGACAGGAGTAATTGTTTTCGAGATATAAGCAAAAAACCAAAGTGAAAACTGTTGCAGTTACTGAACAAAAATGTAATTCAATTTTCAATGTTTGAGACGAAGACGAAAATGCAGCATTTAAAAACGACTCTGAAGACTTCAGCGACTTTTATGTCACCTCCTTTTTCTTCTAATAAAGTATTGGACCCAATAAATTAAGTGTATTTTAAATCACAAGGCATTTTCTGTTAAAGCACTTTTTTTTAAATATTAATTATTTTCAAACTTATATCTCGCTTATGAGTAGTCCTACATGAAAAATGCAAACTACTATTTTGTAGGAAATTTTATCAGCTTTAATTTTAGTAAAAAGATAAAAATTGATTGGAGTAACTGTTTTCGAGATATAAGCAAGAAACCAAAAAACTGTTACCTTAATTAAGCGTTTGCATATAAGCAAATTTAGTACTAAAAACAACTCTGAAGACTTTGGTGACTTTTATGTCTTCTCATTTTTCCTCTACTAAAGTGTTAGACCCAATTAATTTAGTTTAATATCAGTTTTTCAAACATTTTATTTTAAAGCAAATTTTTGTTAAAGATTATTTATATCCAACTCTATAACTCGCTTATGGTTGGTCCTACAAAAAAATGCAAATAACTATTTTGTAGGAAATTTTATCAGCTTTAATTTTTAAAAAAAGATAAAAATTGATAGAAGTAACTGTTTTCGAGATATCAGCAAGAAACCAAAAAACTGTTACCTTAATTGAGCGTTTGCATATAAGCAAATTTAGTACTTTTAGTATTATTATTATTAATGTTATTGTTATTAATATGACGACTAAAGACGACTCTGAAACATTTAGTGACTTTTATGTCTTCTCCTTTTTCCTCTACTAAAGTGTTAGACACAATTAATTTAGTTTAATTCCGGTTTTTCAAGCATTTTATTTTAAAGCAAATTTTTGTTAAATATTATTTATGTCCAACTCTATAACTCGTTTATGCTTGGTCCTACAAGAAAAATGTAAATAACTATTTTGTTGGAAATTTTATCAGTTTTAATTTTGGAAGAAAGATAAAATTTGATGGGAGTAACTGTTTTCGAGATATAAGCAAAAAACCAATAAGAAAACTGTAACTGTTACTGAACAAAAATGTAATTCAGTTTTCAATGTTTGAGACGAAGACGAAAATGCAGCATTTAAAAAGGACTCTGAAGACTTCAGTGACTTATATGTCACCTTTTTTTTCTTCTAATAAAGTATTGAACCCAATAAATTAAGTGTATTTTAAATCACAAGACATTTTCTGTTAAAACACTTTTTTTTAAAATATTAATTATTTTCAAACATATCTCGCTTATGGTTAGTCCTACATGAAAAATGCAAATAACTATTTTGTAGGAAATTTCCTTTCTGTCACCTCCTTTTTCTTCTAATAAAGTATTGGACCCAATAAATTAAGTGTATTTTAAATCACAAGACATTTCCTGTTAAAGCACTTTTTTTTTAAATATTAATTATTTTCAAACTTATATTTCGCTTATGATTAGTCAAATTTATAGGAGTAACTGTTTTCGAGCTATATGCAAAAAAACAAAAAACTGTTACCTGAATTAAGCGTTTGCATGTAAGCAAATTTAGTACTATTAGTATTATTATTATTAATGTTATTGTTATTAATATGACGACTAAAGACGACTCTGAAACCTTTTGTGACTTTTATGTCCTTTTCTTTTTCCTCTACTAAAGTGTTAGACACAATTAAATTAGTTTAATTTCAGTTTTTCAAACATTTTATTTTAAAGCAAATTTTTGTTAAATATTATTCATATCTAACTCTATAACTCGCTTATGGTTGGTCCTACAAAAAAATGCAAATAACTATTTTGTAGGAAATTTTATCAGCTTTAATTTTAGTAAAAAGATAAAAATTGATAGAAGTAACTGTTTTCGAGATATAAGCAAGAAACCAAAAAACTTTTACCTTAATTAAGCGCTTGCATATAAGCAAATTTAGTTCTAAAAACAACTCTGAAGACTTTGGTGACTTTTATGTCTTCTCCTTTTTCCTCTGCTAAAGTGTTAGTCTTAATTAATTTAGTTTAATTTCGGTTTTTCAAACATTTTATTTTAAAGCAAATTTTTGTTAAAGATTATTTATATCCAACTCTATAACTCGCTTATGGTTGGTCCTACAAAAAAATGCAAATAACTATTTTGTAGGAAATTTTATCAGCTTTAATTTTAGTAAAAAGATAAAAATTGATAGAAGTAACTGTTTTCGAGATATAAGCAAGAAACCAAAAAACTGTTACCTCAATTAAGCGCTTGCATATAAGCAAATTTAGTTCTAAAAACAACTCTGAAGACTTTGGTGACTTTTATGTCTTCTCCTTTTTCCTATACTAAAGTGTTAGACCCAATTAATTTAGTTTAATATCGGTTTTTCAAACATTTTATTTTAAAGCAAATTTTTGTTAAAGATTATTTATATCCAACTCTATAACTCGCTTATGGTTGGTCTTACAAAAGAAATGCAAATAACTATTTTGTAGGAAATTTTATCAGCTTTAATTTTGAAAGAAAGATAAAAATTGATAGGAGTAATTGTTTTCGAGATATAAGCAAAAAACCAAAGTAAAAACTGTTACAGTTACTGAACAAAAATGTAATTCGGTTTTCAATGTTTGAGACGAAGTCAAAAATGCAGCATTTAAAAACGACTCTGAAGACTTCAGTGACTTATATGTCACCTCCTTTTTCTTCTAATAAAGTATTGGACCTAGTAAATTAAGTGTATTTTAAATCACAAAACATTTTCTGTTAAAGCACTTTTTTTTTAAATATTAATTATTTTCAAACTTATATCTCGCTTATGGTTAGTCCTACATGAGAAATGCAAATAACTGTTTTGTAGGAAATTTTATCAGCTTTAATTTTAGTAAAACGATAAAAATTGATAGGAGTAACTGTTTTCGAGATATAAGCAAGAAACCAAAAAACTGTTACCTTAATTAAGCGATTGCATATAAGCAAATTTAGTACTATTAGTATTATTATTATTAATGATATTGTTATTAATATGACGACTAAAGACGACTCTGAAACCTTTTGTGACTTTTATGTCTTTTTCTTTTTCCTCTACTAAAGTGTTAGACACAATTAAATTAGTTTAATTTCAGTTTTTCAAACATTTTATTTTAAAGCAGATTTTTGTTAAATATTATTCATATCCAACTCTATAACTCGCTTATGGTTGGTCCTACAGGAAAAATGCAAATAACGATTTTGTAGAAAATTTTATCAGCTTTAATTTTGAAAGAAAGATAAAAATTGATAGAAGTAACAGTTTTCGAGATATATGCAAAAAACCAACAAGAAAACTGTAACTGTTACTGAACAAAAATGTAATTCAGTTTTCAATGTTTGAGACGAAGACGAAAATGCAGCATTTAAAATCGACTCTGAAGACTTCAGTGACTTTTATGTCACCTCCTTTTTCTTCTAATAAAGTATTGGACCCAATAAACTAAGTGTATTTTAAATCACAAGACATTTTCTGTTAAAGCACTTTTTTTTAAATATTAATTATTTTCAAACTTATATCTCGCTTATGGTTAGTCCTACATGAAAAATGCAAATTACTATTTTGTAGGAAATTTTATCAGCTTTAATTTTAGTAAAAAGATAAAAATTGATAGGAGTAACTGTTTTCGAGTTGTAAGCAAGAGACCAAAAACTGTGTCCTTAATTAAGCGCTTGCATATAAGCAAATTTAGTACTAAAAACAACTCTGAATATTTTGGTGACTTTTATGTCTTCTCATTTTTCCTCTACTAAAGTGTTAGACCCAATTAATTTAGTTTAATATCGGTTTTTCAAACATTTTATTTTAAAGCAAATTTTTGTTAAATATTATTTATATCCAACTCTATAACTCGCTTATGGTTGGTCCTACAAAAAAATGCAAATAACTATTTTGTAGGAAATTTTATCAGCTTTAATTTTGAAAGAAAGATAAAAATTGATAAGAGTAAATGTTTTCGAGATATAAGCAAAAAACCAAAGTGAAAACTGTTACAGTTACTGAAAAAAATGTAATTCAGTTTTCAATGTTTGAGACGAAGACGAAAATGCAGCATTTACAAACGACCCTAAAAACTTCAGTGACCTTTCTGTCACCTCCTTTTTCTTCTAATTAAGTATTGGACCCAATAAATTAAGTGTATTTTAAATCACAAGACATTTTCTGTTAAAGCACTTTTTTTTTAAATATTAATTATTTTCAAACTTATATTTCGCTTATGATTACTCAAATTTATAGGAGTAACTGTTTTCGAGCTATAAGCAAAAAAACAAAAAACTGTTACCTGAATTAAGCGTTTGCATGTAAGCAAATTTAGTACTATAAGTATTATTATTATTAATGTTATTGTTATTAATATGACGACTAAATACGACTCTGAAGACTTTGGTGACTTTTATGTCTTCTCCTTTTTCCTCTACTAAAGTGTTAGTCTTAATTAATTTAGTTTAATATCGGTTTTTCAAACATTTTATTTTAAAGCAAATTTTTGTTAAATATTATTTATATCCAACTCTATAACTCGTTTATGGTTGGTTCTACAAAAAAATGCAAAAAACTATTTTGTAGGAAATTTTATCAGCTTTAATTTGAAAGAAAGATAAAAATTGATAGGAGTAAATGTTTTCGAGATATAAGCAAAAAACCAAAGTGAAAACTGTAACAGTTACTGAACAAAAATGTAATTTAGCTTTCAATGTTTAAGACGAAGACGAAAATGCAGCTATTACTGTCATCTCTTTTTTCTTCTAATTAAGTATTGGACCCAATAAATTAAGTGTATTTTAAATCACAGGACATTTTCTGTTAAAGCACATTTTTTTTTAATTATTAATTATTTTCAAACTTATATCTCGTTTATGGTTAGTTCTACATGAAAAATGCTAATAACTATTTTGTAGGAAATTTTATCAGCTTTAATTTTAGTAAAAAAATAAAAATTGATAGGAGTAACTGTTTTCGAGATATAAGCAAGAAACTGTTACCTTAATTAAGCGCTTGCATATAAACAAATTAAGTAATATTAGTATTATTATTATTAATGTTATTGTTATTAATATGACGACTAAAAACGACTCTCAAGACTTTGGTGACTTTTATGTCTTCTCCTTTTTCCTCAACTAAAGTGTTAGACCCAATTAATTTAGTTTAGTATCGGTTTTTCAAACATTTTATTTTAAAGCAAATTTTTGTTAAAGATTATTTATATCCAACTCTATAACTCGCTTATGGTTGGTCCTACAAAAAAATGCAAATAACTATTTTGTAGGAAATTTTATCAGCTTTAATTTTGAATGAAAGATAAAAATTGATAGGAGTAACTGTTTTCGAGATATAAGCAAAAAACCAATAAGAAAACTGTAACTGTTACTGAACAAAAATGTAATTCAGTTTTCAATGTTTGAGACAAAGACGAAAATACAGCATTTAAAATCGACTATGAAGACTTCTGTGACTTTTATGTCACCTCCTTTTTCTTCTAATAAAGTATTGGACCCATTAAATTAAGTGTATTTTAAATCACAAGACATTTTCTGTTAAAGCACTTTTTTTTTTAAATATTAATTATTTTCAAACTTATATCTCGCTTAAGGTTAGTCCTACATGAAAAATGCAAATTACTATTTTGTAGGAAATTTTATCAGCTTTAATTTTGAAAGAAAGATAAAAATTGATGGGAGTAACTGTTTTCGAGATATAAGCAAAAAACCAATAAGAAAACTGTAACTGTTACTAAACAAAAATGTAATTCAGTTTTCAATGTTTGAGACAAAGACGAAAATACAGCATTTAAAATCGACTATGAAGACTTCAGTGACATTTATGTCACCTCCTTTTTCTTCTAATAAAGTATTGGACCCATTAAATTAAGTGTATTTTAAATCACAAGACATTTTCTGTCAAAGCACTTTTTTTTTAAATATTAATTATTTTCAAACTTATATCTCGCTTAAGGTTAGTCCTACATGAAAAATGCAAATTACTATTTTGTAGGAAATTTTATCAGCTTTAATTTTACTATAAAGATAAAAATTGATAGGAGTAACTGTTTTCGAGATATAAGCAAGAAACCAAAAAACTGTTACCTTAATTAAGCGCTTGCATATAAGCAAATTTAGTACTAAAAACAACTCTGAAGACTTTGGTGACTTTTATGTCTTCTCATTTTTCCTCTACTAAAGTGTTAGACACAGTTAATTTAGTTTAATTCCGGTTTTTCAAGCATTTTATTTTAAAACAAATTTTTGTTAAATATTATTTATATCCAACTCTATAACTCGCTTATGGTTGGTCCTACAAAAAAATGCAAATAACTATTTTGTAGGAAATTTTATCAGCTTTAATTTTAAAAAAAAGATAAAAATTGATAGGAGTAACTGTTTTCGAGATATAAGCAAGAAACCAAAAAACTGTTACCTTAATTAAGCGTTTGCATATAAGCAAATTTAGTACTTTTAGTATTATTATTATTAATGTTATTGTTATTAATATGACGACTAAAGACGACTCTGAAACATTTAGTGACTTTTATGTCTTATCCTTTTTCCTCTACTAAAGTGTTAGACACAATTAATTTAGTTTAATTCCGGTTTTTCAAGCCTTTTATTTTAAAGCAAATTTTTGTTAAATATTATTTATGTCCAACTCTATAACTCGTTTATGCTTGGTTCTACAAGAAAAATGTTAATATCTATTTTGTTGGAAATTTTATCAGCTTTAATTTTAGTAAAAAGATAAAAATTGATAGGAGTAACTGTTTTCGAGATATAAGCAAGAAACTGTTACCTTAATAAAGCGCTTGCATATAAGCAAATTTAGTAATATTAGTATTATTATTATTAATGTTATTGTTATTAATTTGACGACTAAAAACGACTCTGAAGACTTTGGTGACTTTTATGTCTTCTTCTTTTTCCTCTACTAAAGTGTTAGACCCAATTAATTTAGTTTAATTTCGGTTTTTCAAACATTTTATTTTAAAGCAAATTTTTGTTAAAGATTGTTTATATCCAACTCTATAACTCGCTTATGGTTGGTCTTACAAAAGAAATGCAAATAACTATTTTGTAGGAAATTTTATCAGCTTTAATTTTGAAAGAAAGATAAAAATTGATAAGAGTAAATGTTTTCGAGATATAAGCAAAAAACCAAAGTGAAAACTGTTACAGTTACTGAAAAAAATGTAATTCAGTTTTCAATGTTTGAGACGAAGACGAAAATGCAGCATTTACAAACGACCCTAAAAACTTCAGTGACCTTTCTGTCACCTCCTTTTTCTTCTAATTAAGTATTGGACCCAATAAATTAAGTGTATTTTAAATCACAAGACATTTTCTGTTAAAGCACTTTTTTTTTTAAATATTAATTATTTTCAAACTTATATTTCGCTTATGATTACTCAAATTTATAGGAGTAACTGTTTTCGAGCTATAAGCAAAAAAACAAAAAACTGTTACCTGAATTAAGCGTTTGCATGTAAGCAAATTTAGTACTATAAGTATTATTATTATTAATGTTATTGTTATTAATATGACGACTAAATACGACTCTGAAGACTTTGGTGACTTTTATGTCTTCTCCTTTTTCCTCTACTAAAGTGTTAGTCTTAATTAATTTAGTTTAATTTCGGTTTTTCAAACATTTTATTTTAAAGCAAATTTTTGTTAAAGATTATTTATATCCAACTCTATAACTCGTTTATGGTTGGTTCTACAAAAAAATGCAAAAAACTATTTTGTAGGAAATTTTATCAGCTTTAATTTGAAAGAAAGATAAAAATTGATAGGAGTAAATGTTTTCGAGATATAAGCAAAAAACCAAAGTGAAAACTGTAACAGTTACTGAACAAAAATGTAATTTAGCTTTCAATGTTTAAGACGAAGACGAAAATGCAGCATTTACTGTCACCTCTTTTTTCTTCTAATTAAGTATTGGACCCAATAAATTAAGTGTATTTTAAATCACAAGACATTTTCTGTTAAAGCACATTTTTTTTTAATTATTAATTATTTTCAAACTTATATCTCGTTTATGGTTAGTTCTACATGAAAAATGCTAATAACTATTTTGTAGGAAATTTTATCAGCTTTAATTTTAGTAAAAAAATAAAAATTGATAGGAGTAACTGTTTTCGAGATATAAGCAAGAAACTGTTACCTTAATTAAGCGCTTGCATATAAACAAATAAAGTAATATTAGTATTATTATTATTAATGTTATTGTTATTAATATGACGACTAAAAACGACTCTCAAGACTTTGGTGACTTTTATGTCTTCTCCTTTTTCCTCAACTAAAGTGTTAGACCCAATTAATTTAGTTTAGTATCGGTTTTTCAAACATTTTATTTTAAAGCAAATTTTTGTTAAAGATTATTTATATCCAACTCTATAACTCGCTTATGGTTGGTCCTACAAAAAAATGCAAATAACTATTTTGTAGGAAATTTTATCAGCTTTAATTTTGAATGAAAGATAAAAATTGATAGGAGTAACGGTTTTCGAGATATAAGCAAAAAACCAATAAGAAAACTGTAACTGTTACTGAACAAAAATGTAATTCAGTTTTCAATGTTTGAGACAAAGACGAAAATACAGCATTTAAAATCGACTATGAAGACTTCTGTGACTTTTATGTCACCTCCTTTTTCTTCTAATAAAGTATTGGACCCATTAAATTAAGTGTATTTTAAATCACAAGACATTTTCTGTTAAAGCACTTTTTTTTTAAATATTAATTATTTTCAAACTTATATCTCGCTTAAGGTTAGTCCTACATGAAAAATGCAAATTACTATTTTGTAGGAAATTTTATCAGCTTTAATTTTAGTATAAAGATAAAAATTGATAGGAGTAACTGTTTACGAGATATAAGCAAGAAACCAAAAAACTGTTACCTTAATTAAGCGCTTGCATATAAGCAAATTTAGTACTAAAAACAACTCTGAAGACTTTGGTGACTTTTATGTCTTCTCCTTTTTTCTCAACTAAAGTGTTAGACCCAATTAATTTAGTTTAATATCGGTTTTTCAAACATTTTATTTTAAAGCAAATTTTTGTTAAAGATTATTTATATCCAACTCTATAACTAGCTTATGGTTGGTTCTACAAAAAAATGCAAATAACTATTTTGTAGGAAATTTTATCAGCTTTAATTTTGAAAGAAAGATAAAATTTGATAGAAGTAACTGTTTTCGAGATGTAAGCAAAAAACCAATAAGAAAACTGTAACTGTTACTGAACAAAAATGTAATTCAGTTTTCAATGTTTGAGACGAAGACAAAAATGCAGCATTTAAAAACGACTCTGAAGACTTCAGTGACTTTTATGTCACCTTCTTTTTCTTCTAATAAAGTATTGGACCCAATAAATTAAGTGTATTTTAAATCACAAGACATTTTCTGTTAAAACACTTTTTTTTAATTATTAATTGTTTAACTTATATCTCGCTTATGGTTAGTTCTACATGAAAAATGCAAATAACTATTTTGTAGGAAATTATATCGCCTTTAATTTTGGTGAAAAAGTAAAAATTGATAGGAGTAACTGTTTTCGAGATATAAGCAAAAAACAAAAAAACTGTTACCTTAATTAAGCGCTTGCATATAAGCAAATTTAGTACTACTAGTATTGTTATTATAAATGTTATTGTTATTAATATGACGACTAAAGACAACTCTAAGACTTTTGTGACTTTTATGTCTCCTCCTTTTTCTTCTACTAAAGTGTTAGACACAATTAATTTAGTTTAATTTCAGTTTTTTAAACATTTTATTTTAAAGCTAATTTTTGTTAAATATTAAAAACTATAAAATGGCTTAGATTGCCTAAAAACACAGATCACACATGATCTCTTGCATAGAAATGAGAAAACACTCATATAACACACAAAATAAGCTTCATTTTTGCTTAGAAAACTAAGCTTACTTTTATTACTACTATTATTATTATTTTTATTATTATTATTATTATTATTACTATTATTTTTATTATTATTATTACTATTATTATTATTATTATTATTATTATTATTATTATTATTATTATTATTATTATTATTAAAAACCGATTATAACTTTTGTATAGTAAATGTTTTTATACCAGTTTTAAAATGAGTTATTAATTTTAGACAATTTCTTGCCTAAAAACACAGATCACAGATGATCTCTTGCATAGAAATGAGAAAACGCTCATATAACACACAAAATAAGCTTCATTTTTGCTTAGAAAACTAAGCTTACTTTTATTACTACTATTATTTATTATTATTATTATTATTATTATTATTATTATTATTATTATTATTATTATTATTATTAAAAACTTATATTAAACAGACAGAAAACGTCGTATTCTCGGACTCTTATAGGACTCTTATAGGGTCAAAAAGTATCAGTTTGGATTAAAACAAATTATTTTTGTTGACTCTCAGTCTGAATTGTTCATCAGTTCAAACAAAAACGACTTATTTTAGACGATCTTTTGCTTTGAACAAGAAAACTTACATCGAACAGACTAAAAACGTATTAATCTGGCATAAAAGAGCAATTTATGTATCACTTTGGATAAAGGCAGCTAATCCTATTCGTTTCATTGCCTAAAATAGACAAAATTGTTTAATAATCTAACAAAAACGCTGTATTCTAGCACAAAATACTAATTACATTATAGTTTTGACGAGAATACCTTATTTGGAATGATTCTATGCTTTCAAACGTGTAAATTTTTATTAAGCAGATGCCAAACATCATGTTTTGCCCTATAAAGACATTTTATATTGCAGTTTGTATTAAAACAAAATATTTTCGTTGATTCTTTGTTAGAAGCAGCAAACCTAACATTAAAGAATCTGAAAACTTTGTATTCGGACACAAACCACCGAATTTTGTATCAGTTTAGACAAAAACGGTTGATTTTCGACAATATTTTGCTTTCAACAAGAAAACTTACATCAAACTGACTAAAAACGTCTTATTTTAGCACAAAACAAAAGATTTGCGTTATAGTCTTAAAGCTGATTCATGCCACAGTTTGGATAAAAACCAATTATTTTTGTTAATTCATTGTTACAAACAAGAAACCTTACATCAAAGAAACTGAAAACCCCTTATTCAGGCACAGAAATTCGAATTACGTTTCAGTCTGGACAAAAACTGGACGAAAACTTACATTAAAAAGATTAAAAACGTTATATTCTGGCACAAAACTGCAAATTATGTATTACTTTGGATAAAAGCAGTTTATCCTGATTACTCCTTTGCTTAGAATAGAGCAAACTTGTATAAAACTTAATGAAAACTTTAAATTTCGTCCCAAAGAAATAATTTACGTTATAGTTTTGATCAGAACTGTTAATTTCAAACGATTTTATGCCCCCAAACGAGAAAACTTTCAATAAACAGATGCCAAACGACTTAGTTCGTTTTATAAAAGCGACTTATGTTACAGTTTAAACAAAAACAAATTATTTTCGTTGTTGTTGTGTCAAAATAATTTATTTCGAATGATTCAATGGAGCGAAACAAGTAAACTTTTATAGGACAGATGCAAAATATCATATTACCACATAAATCGTTATTTTAAAGCAAAGTATTAGCTTTTGCACTTGTTCAATTAAAGTTTGCTTACTTCGAAGTATGTAATCGTCCGAAATATTTTTTTTTGCCAAAACTATAACGTAATTTGTTCTTTTGAGCTTGAATATAGAGTTTTCATTACGTTTTATAGTAGTTTACTCTACTCTAAGCATAGAATCAAACAGAGTAATCCGCTTTTGTTAAAACTGATACATAATTTGCTCTTATTTTCGAGAATAAGACGTTTTCAATATGCATGATAAAATTTTTCTTGTTTATAGCAAGGAATCGTTTAAAATAAGCTGTATTTGCCTAAACTGATACGTAATTCAATATTTGTGCATGGATACGAAGTTTTCAGTTTCTTTGACGTGAAATTTCTTGTTGCAAAAGGTAATAATTTGCTTTAAAACAACGCTTTATATGGTAATATGTGGTTTTGCATCTGCCCCATAAAAGTTCATTAGTTTCGAACGTAAATTATTTCTTTGAGACGAAATTTAAAGTTTTCATTAAATTTTATACATGTTTACTCTATTCTAAGTAAAGGAGTAATCAGGATAAATTGCTTTTATCTAGAGTAATATATAATTTGCAGTTTTCAGCCAGAATAAGACGTTTTTAATCTTTTTAATGTAAGTTTTCGTGTTCAAAACAAAGGATCGTTTAAAATAAGCAGCTTTTGTCCAGACTGAAACGTAATTCGAATTTCTGTGCCTGAATAAGGAATTTTCAGTTTCTTTGATGTAAGGTTTCTTGTTTGTAACAATGAATTAACAAAAATAATTGGTTTTTATCCAAACTGTGTCATGAATCAGCTTTAAGACTATAACGCAAATCTTTTGTTTTGTGCTAAAATAAGACGTTTTTAGTCAGTTTGATATAAATTTTCTTGTTCAAAGCAAAATATTGTCGAAAATCAACCGTTTTTGTCTAAACTGATACAAAATTCGGTGGTTTGTGTCCGAATACAAAGTTTTCAGATTCTTTAATGTTAGGTTTGCTGCTTCTAACAAAGAATCAACGAAAATATTTTGTTTTAATACAAACTGCAATATAAAATGTCTTTATAGGACAAAACATGATGTTTGGCATCTGTTTAATAAAAATTTACTCGTTTGGAAGCATAGAATCATTCCAAATAAGCTATTCTCGTCGAAACTATAATGTAATAAGTATTTTGTGCTAGAATACAGCGTTTTTGTTAGATTTATTAACAATTTTGTCTATTTTAAGCAATGAAACGAATAGGATTAGCTGCCTTTATCTAAAGTGATACATAAATTGCTCTTTTATGCCAGATTAATACGTTTTTAGTCTGTTCGATGTAAGTTTTCTTGTTCAAAGCAAAAGATCGTCTAAAATAAGCCGTTTTTGTTTGAACTGATGAACAATTCAGACTGAGAGTCAACAAAAATAATTTATTTTAATCCAAACTGATACTTTTTGACCCTATAAGAGTCCTATAAGAGTCCGAGATACGCCGTTCTCGTCAAGTCTATAACGTAATTCGTTTTTTTGTGTCAGAATACGACGTTTTCTGTCTGTTTAATATAAGTTTTTAATAATAATAATAATAATAATAATAACAATAATAATAATAATAATAATAATAATAATAATAAAAATAATAATACTAATAATAGTAATAATAATAATAATAATAATAATAATAATAATAAAAATAATAATAGTAATAAAAGTAAGCTTAGTTTTCTAAGCAAAAATGAATCTTATTTTGTGTTATATGAGCGTTTTCTCATTTCTATGCAAGAAATCATATGTGATCTGTGTTTTTAGGCAAGAAATTGTCTAAAATTAATAACTCATTTTAAAACTGGTATAAAAACATTTACTATACAAAAGTTAATAATAATAATAATACTTTTAATAAAGAAAAATGGAGCTTATTTTGTGTGTTACATGAGCGTTTTTTCATTTCTATGCAAAAGATCATGTGTGATGTGTGTTTTTAGGCAATCTAAGCCATTTTATAGTTTTTAATATTTAACAAAAATTTGCTTTAAAATAAAATGTTTGAAAAACTGAAATTAAACTAAATTAATTGTGTCTAACACTTTAGTAGAGGAAAAAGGAGGAGACATAAAAGTCACTAAAGTCTTAGAGTTGTCTTTAGTCGTCATATTAATAACAATAACATTTATAATAACAATACTAGTAGTACTAAATTTGCTTATATGCAAGCGCTTAATTAAGGTAACAGTTTTTTAGTTTTTTGCTTTTATCTCGAAAACAGTTACTCCTATCAATTTTTACTTTTTCACCAAAATTAAAGGTGCTAAAATTTCCTACAAAATAGTTATTTGCATTTTTCATGTAGAACTAACCATTAGCGAGATATAAGTTTGAAAGTAATTAATAATTAAAAAAAAGTGTTTTAACAGAAAATGTCTTGTGATTTATAATACACTTAATTCATTGGGTCCAAAAAACCAATAAGAAAACTGTAACTGTTACTGAACAAAAATGTAATTCAGTTTTCAATGTTTGAGACGAAGACGAAAATGCAGCATTTAAAATCGACTCTGAAGACTTCAGTGACTTTTATGTCACCTCCTTTTTCTTCTAATAAAGTATTGGACCCAATAAATTAAGTGTATTTTAAATCACAAGACATTTTCTGTTAAAGCACTTTTTTTTAAATATTTATAATTTTTAAACTTATATCTCGCTTATGGTTAGTCTTACATGAAAAATGCAAATAACTATTTTGTAGGAAATTTTATCAGCTTTAATTTTAAAAAAAAGATAAAAATTGATAGGAGTAACTGTTTTCGAGATATAAGCAAAAAACCAATAAGAAAACTGTAACTGTTACTGAACAAAAATGTAATTCAGTTTTCAATGTTTGAGACGAAGACGAAAATGCAGCATTTAAAATCGACTCTGAAGACTTCAGTGACTTATATGTCACCTCCTTTTTCTTCTAATAAAGTATTGGACCTAATAAATTAAGTGTATTTTAAATCACAAAACATTTTCTGTTAAAGCATTTTTTTTAAGTATTAATTATTTTCAAACTTATATCTCGCTTATGGTTAGACCTACATGAAAAATGCAAATAACTATTTTGTAGAAAATTTTATCAGCTTTAATTTTAGTAAAAAGATAAAAATTGATAGGAGTAACTGTTTTCGAGATATAAGCAAGAAACCAAAAAACTGTTACCTTAATTAAGCGATTGCATATAAGCAAATTTAGTACTATTAGTATTATTATTATTAATGTTATTGTTATTAATATGACGACTATAGACGACTCTGAAACCTTTTGTGACTTTTATGTCTTTTTCTTTTTCCTCTACTAAAGTGTTAGACACAATTAAATTAGTTTAATTTCAGTTTTTCAAACATTTTATTTTAAAGCAAATATTTGTTATATATTATTCATATCCAACTCTATAACTCGCTTATGGTTGGTCCTACAGGAAAAATGCAAATAACGATTTTGTAGAAAATTTTATCAGCTTTAATTTTGAAAGAAAGATAAAAATTGATAGGAGTAACAGTTTTCGAGATATAAGCAAAAAACCAATAAGAAAACTGTAACTGTTACTGAACAAAAATGTAATTAAGTTTTCAATGTTTGAGACGAAGACGAAAATGCAGCATTTAAAATCGACTCTGAAGACTTCAGTGACTTTTATGTCACCTCCTTTTTCTTCTAATAAAGTATTGGACCCAATAAATTAAGTGTATTTTATATCACAAGACATTTTCTGTTAAAGCACTTTTTTTTTAAATTTTAATTATTTTCAAACTTATATCTCGCTTATGGTTAGTCCTACATAAAAAATGCAAATTACTATTTTGTAGGAAATTTTATCAGCTTTAATTTTAGTAAAAAGATAAAAATTGATAGAAGTAACTGTTTTCGAGATGTAAGCAAGAGACCAAAAAACTGTTACCTTAATTAAGCGCTTGCATATAAGCAAATTTAGTACTAAAAACAACTCTGAAGACTTTGGTGACTTTTATGTCTTCTCATTTTTCCTCTACTAAAGTGTTAGACCCAATTAATTTAGTTTAATATCGGTTTTTCAAACATTTTATTTTAAAGCAAATTTTTGTTAAAGATTCTTTACATCCAACTCTATGACTCGCTTATGGTTGGTCCTACAAAAAAATGCAAATAACTATTTTGTAGGAATTTTTATCAGCTTTAATTTTGAAAAAAAGATAAAAATTGATAGGAGTAACTGTTTTCGAGATATAAGCAAGAAACCAAAAAACTGTTACCTTAATTAAGCGTTTGCATATAAGCAAATTTAGTACTTTTAGTATTATTATTATTAATGTTATTGTTATTAATATGACGACTAAAGACGACTCTGAAACATTTAGTGACTTTTATGTCTTCTACTTTTTCCTCTACTAAAGTGTTAGACACAATTAATTTAGTTTAATTCCGGTTTTTCAAGCATTTTATTTTAAAGCAAATTTTTGTTTAATATTATTTATGTCCAACTCTATAACTCGTTTATGCTTGGTCCTACAAGAAAAATGTTAATAACTATTTTGTTGGAAATTTTGTCAGCTTCAATTTTAGTAAAAAGATAAAAATTGATAGGAGTAACTGTTTTCGAGATATAAGCAAGAAACTGTTACCTTAATTAAGCGTTTGCATATAAGCAAATTTAGTAATATTAGTATTATTATTATTAATGTTATTGTTATTAATTTGACGACTAAAAACGACTCTGAAGACTTTGGTGACTTTTATGTCTTCTTCTTTTTCCTCTACTAAAGTGTTAGACCCAATTAATTTAGTTTAATTTCGGTTTTTCAAACATTTTATTTTTAAGCAAATTTTTGTTAAAGATAGTTTATATCCAACTCTATAACTCGCTTATGGTTGGTCTTACAAAAGAAATGCAAATAACTATTTTGTAGGAAATTTTATCAGCTTTAATTTTGAAGGAAAGATGAAAATTGATAAGAGTAAATGTTTTCGAGATATAAGCAAAAAACCAAAGTGAAAACTGTTACAGTTACTGAACAAAAATGTTATTTAGTTTTCAATGTTTGAGACGAAGACGAAAATTCAGCATTTACAAACGACTCTAAAAACTTTAGTGACCTTTCTGTCACCTCCTTTTTCTTCTAATAAAGTATTGGACCCAATAAATTAAGTGTATTTTAAATCACAAGACATTTCCTGTTAAAGCTCTTTTTTTTTAAATATTAATTATTTTCAAACTTATATTTCGCTTATGATTAGTCAAATTTATAGGAGTAACTGTTTTCGAGCTAGAAGCAAAAAAACAAAAAACTGTTACCTGAATTAAGCGTTTGCATGTAAGCAAATTTAGTACTATTAGTATTATTATTATTAATGTTATTGTTATTAATATGACGACTAAAAACGACTCTGAAGACTTTGGTGACTTTTATGTCTTCTCCTTTTTTCTCTGCTAAAGTGTTAGTTTTAATTAATTTAGTTTAATTTCGGTTTCTCAAACATTTTATTTTAAAGCAAATTTTTGTTAAAGATTATTTATATCCAACTCTATAACTCGCTTATGGTTGGTCCTACAGGAAAAATGCAAATAACGATTTTGTAGAAAATTTTATCAGCTTTAATTTTGAAAGAAAGATAAAAATTGATAGGAGTAACAGTTTTCGAGATATAAGCAAAAAACCAATAAGAAAACTGTAACTGTTACTGAACAAAAATGTAATTAAGTTTTCAATGTTTGAGACGAAGACGAAAATGCAGCATTTAAAATCGACTCTGAAGACTTCAGTGACTTTTATGTCACCTCCTTTTTCTTCTAATAAAGTATTGGACCCAATAAATTAAGTGTATTTTATATCACAAGACATTTTCTGTTAAAGCACTTTTTTTTTAAATTTTAATTATTTTCAAACTTATATCTCGCTTATGGTTAGTCCTACATAAAAAATGCAAATTACTATTTTGTAGGAAATTTTATCAGCTTTAATTTTAGTAAAAAGATAAAAATTGATAGAAGTAACTGTTTTCGAGATGTAAGCAAGAGACCAAAAAACTGTTACCTTAATTAAGCGCTTGCATATAAGCAAATTTAGTACTAAAAACAACTCTGAAGACTTTGGTGACTTTTATGTCTTCTCATTTTTCCTCTACTAAAGTGTTAGACCCAATTAATTTAGTTTAATATCGGTTTTTCAAACATTTTATTTTAAAGCAAATTTTTGTTAAAGATTCTTTACATCCAACTCTATGACTCGCTTATGGTTGGTCCTACAAAAAAATGCAAATAACTATTTTGTAGGAATTTTTATCAGCTTTAATTTTGAAAAAAAGATAAAAATTGATAGGAGTAACTGTTTTCGAGATATAAGCAAGAAACCAAAAAACTGTTACCTTAATTAAGCGTTTGCATATAAGCAAATTTAGTACTTTTAGTATTATTATTATTAATGTTATTGTTATTAATATGACGACTAAAGACGACTCTGAAACATTTAGTGACTTTTATGTCTTCTACTTTTTCCTCTACTAAAGTGTTAGACACAATTAATTTAGTTTAATTCCGGTTTTTCAAGCATTTTATTTTAAAGCAAATTTTTGTTTAATATTATTTATGTCCAACTCTATAACTCGTTTATGCTTGGTCCTACAAGAAAAATGTTAATAACTATTTTGTTGGAAATTTTGTCAGCTTCAATTTTAGTAAAAAGATAAAAATTGATAGGAGTAACTGTTTTCGAGATATAAGCAAGAAACTGTTACCTTAATTAAGCGTTTGCATATAAGCAAATTTAGTAATATTAGTATTATTATTATTAATGTTATTGTTATTAATTTGACGACTAAAAACGACTCTGAAGACTTTGGTGACTTTTATGTCTTCTTCTTTTTCCTCTACTAAAGTGTTAGACCCAATTAATTTAGTTTAATTTCGGTTTTTCAAACATTTTATTTTTAAGCAAATTTTTGTTAAAGATAGTTTATATCCAACTCTATAACTCGCTTATGGTTGGTCTTACAAAAGAAATGCAAATAACTATTTTGTAGGAAATTTTATCAGCTTTAATTTTGAAGGAAAGATGAAAATTGATAAGAGTAAATGTTTTCGAGATATAAGCAAAAAACCAAAGTGAAAACTGTTACAGTTACTGAACAAAAATGTTATTTAGTTTTCAATGTTTGAGACGAAGACGAAAATTCAGCATTTACAAACGACTCTAAAAACTTTAGTGACCTTTCTGTCACCTCCTTTTTCTTCTAATAAAGTATTGGACCCAATAAATTAAGTGTATTTTAAATCACAAGACATTTCCTGTTAAAGCTCTTTTTTTTTAAATATTAATTATTTTCAAACTTATATTTCGCTTATGATTAGTCAAATTTATAGGAGTAACTGTTTTCGAGCTAGAAGCAAAAAAACAAAAAACTGTTACCTGAATTAAGCGTTTGCATGTAAGCAAATTTAGTACTATTAGTATTATTATTATTAATGTTATTGTTATTAATATGACGACTAAAAACGACTCTGAAGACTTTGGTGACTTTTATGTCTTCTCCTTTTTTCTCTGCTAAAGTGTTAGTTTTAATTAATTTAGTTTAATTTCGGTTTCTCAAACATTTTATTTTAAAGCAAATTTTTGTTAAAGATTATTTATATCCAACTCTATAACTCGTTTATGGTTGGTTCCACAACAAAAAATGCAAAAAACTATTTTGTAGGAAATTTTATCAGCTTTAATTTGAAAGAAAGATAAAAATTGATAGGAGTAAATGTTTTCGAGATATAAGCAAAAAACCAATAAGAAAACTGTAACTGTTACTGAACAAAAATGTAATTAAGTTTTCAATGTTTGAGACGAAGACGAAAATGCAGCATTTAAAATCGACTCTGAAGACTTCAGTGACTTTTATGTCACCTCCTTTTTCTTCTAATAAAGTATTGGACCTAATAAATTAAGTGTATTTTAAATCACAAGACATTTTCTGTTGAAGCACTTTTTTTTTAAATTTTAATTATTTTCAAACTTATATCTCGCTTATGGTTAGTCCTACATGAAAAATGCAAATTACTATTTTGTAGGAAATTTTATCAGCTTTAATTTTAGTAAAAAGATAAAAATTGATAGGAGTAACTGTTTTCGAGATGTAAGCAAGAGACCAAAAAACTGTTACCTTAATTAAGCGCTTGCATCTAAGCAAATTTAGTACTAAAAACAACTCTGAAGACTTTGGTGACTTTTATGTCTTCTCATTTTTCCTCTACTAAAGTGTTAGACCCAATTAATTTAGTTTAATATCGGTTTTTCAAACATTTTATTTTAAAGCAAATTTTTGTTAAAGATTATTTACATCCAACTCTATGACTCGCTTATGGTTGGTCCTACAAAAAAATGCAAATAACTATTTTGTAGGAAATTTTATCAGCTTTAATTTTGAAAAAAAGATAAAAATTGATAGGAGTAACTGTTTTCGAGATATAAGCAAGAAACCAAAAAACTGTTACCTTAATTAAGCGTTTGCATATAAGCAAATTTAGTACTTTTAGTATTATTATTATTAATGTTATTGTTATTAATATGACGACTAAAGACGACTCTGAAACATTTAGTGACTTTTATGTCTTCTCCTTTTTCCTCTACTAAAGTGTTAGACACAATTAATTTAGTTTAATTCCGGTTTTTCAAGCATTTTATTTTAAAGCAAATTTTTGTTTAATATTATTTATGTCCAACTCTATAACTCGTTTATGCTTGGTCCTACAAGAAAAATGTTAATAACTATTTTGTTGGAAATTTTGTCAGCTTCAATTTTAGTAAAAAGATAAAAATTGATAGGAGTAACTGTTTTCGAGATATAAGCAAGAAACTGTTACCTTCATTAAGCGTTTGCATATAAGCAAATATAGTAATATTAGTATTATTATTATTAATGTTATTGTTATTAATTTGACGACTAAAAACGACTCTGAAGACTTTGGTGACATTTATGTCTTCTTCTTTTTCCTCTACTAAAGTGTTAGACCCAATTAATTTAGTTTAATTTCGGTTTTTCAAACATTTTATTTTTAAGCAAATTTTTGTTAAAGATAGTTTATATCCAACTCTATAACTCGCTTATGGTTGGTCTTACAAAAGAAATGCAAATAACTATTTTGTAGGAAATTTTATCAGCTTTAATTTTGAAGGAAAGATAAAAATTGATAAGAGTAAATGTTTTCGAAATAAAAGCAAAAAACCAAAGTGAAAACTGTTACAGTTACTGAACAAAAATGTAATTTAGTTTTTAATGTTTGAGACGAAGACGAAAATTCAGCATTTACAAACGACTCTAAAAACTTTAGTGACCTTTCTGTCACCTCCTTTTTCTTCTAATAAAGTATTGGACCCAATAAATTAAGTGTATTTTAAATCACAAGACATTTCCTGTTAAAGCTCTTTTTTTTTAAATATTAATTATTTTCAAACTTATATTTCGCTTATGATTAGTCAAATTTATAGGAGTAACTGTTTTCGAGCTATAAGCAAAAAAACAAAAAACTGTTACCTGAATTAAGCGTTTGCATGTAAGCAAATTTAGTACTATTAGTATTATTATTATTAATGTTATTGTTATTAATATGACGACTAAAAACGACTCTGAGGACTTTGGTGACTTTTATGTCTTCTCCTTTTTCCTCTGCTAAAGTGTTAGTCTTAATTAATTTAGTTTAATTTCGGTTTTTCAAACATTTTATTTTAAAGCAAATTTTTGTTAAAGATTATTTATATCCAACTCTATAACTCGTTTATGGTTGGTTCCACAACAAAAAATGCAAAAAACTATTTTGTAGGAAATTTTATCAGCTTTAATTTGAAAGAAAGATAAAAATTGATAGGAGTAAATGTTTTCGAGATATAAGCAAAAAACCAAAGTGAAAACTGTAACAGTTACTGAACAAAAATGTAATTTAGTTTTCAATATTTGAGACGAAGACGAAAATGCAGCATTTAAAATCGACTCTGAAGACTTCAGTGACTTATATGTCACCTCCTTTTTCTTCTAATAAAGTATTGGACCTAATAAATTAAGTGTATTTTAAATCACAAAACATTTTCTGTTAAAGCATTTTTTTTTAAGTATTAATTATTTTCAAACTTATATCTCGCTTATGGTTAGACCTACATGAGAAATGCAATTAACTATTTTGTAGGAAATTTTATCAGCTTTAATTTTAGTAAAAAGATAAAAATTGATAGGAGTAACTGTTTTCGAGATATAAGCAAGAAACCAAAAAACTGTTACCTTAATTAAGCGATTGCATATAAGCAAATTTAGTACTATTAGTATTATTATTATTAATGTTATTGTTATTAATATGACGACTAAAGACGACTCTGAAACCTTTTGTGACTTTTATGTCTTTTTCTTTTTCCTCTACTAAAGTGTTAGACACAATTAAATTAGTTTAATTTCAGTTTTTTAAACATTTTATTTTTAAGCAAATTTTTGTTAAATATTATTCATATCCAACTCTATAACTCGCTTATGGTTGGTCCTACAGGAAAAATGCAAATAACGATTTTGTAGAAAATTTTATCAGCTTTAATTTTGAAAGAAAGATAAAAATTGATAGGAGTAACAGTTTTCGAGATATAAGCAAAAAACCAATAAGAAAACTGTAACTGTTACTGAACAAAAATGTAATTCAGTTTTCAATGTTTGAGACGAAGACGAAAATGCAGCATTTAAAATCGACTCTGAAGACTTCAGTGATTTTTATGTCACCTCCTTTTTCTTCTAATAAAGTATTGGACCCAATAAATTAAGTGTATTTTAAATCACAAGACATTTTCTGTTAAAGCACTTTTTTTTTAAATATTAATTATTTTCAAACTTATATCTCGCTTAAGGTTAGTCCTACATGAAAAATGCAAATTACTATTTAGTAGGAAATTTTATCAGCTTTAATTTTAGTAAAAAGATAAAAATTGATAGGAGTAACTGTTTTCGAGATGTAAGCAAGAGACCAAAAAACTGTTACCTTAATTAAGTTTTGTAGGAAATTTTATCAGCTTTAATTTGAAAGAAAGATAAAAATTGATAGGAATAAATGTTTTCGAGATATAAGCAAAAAACCAAAGTAAAAACTGTTACAGTTACTGAACAAAAATGAAATTCAGTTTTCAATATTTGAGAGGAAGACGAAAATGCAGCATTTAAAAACGACTCTGAAGACTTCAGCGACTTTTATGTCACCTCCTTTTTTTTCTAATAAAGTATTGGACCCAATAAATTAAGTGTATTTTAAATCACAAGACATTTTCTGTTAAAGCACTTTTTTTAAATATTTATAATTTTTAAACTTATATCTCGCTTATGGTTAGTCTTACATGAAAAATGCAAATAACTATTTTGTAGGAAATTTTATCAGCTTTAATTTTAAAAGAAAGATAAAAATTGATAGGAGTAACTGTTTTCGAGATATAAGCAAAAAACCAATAAAAAAACTGTAACTGTTACTGAACAAAAATGTAATTCAGTTTTCAATGTTTGAGACGAAGACGAAAATGCAGCATTTAAAATCGACTCTGAAGACTTCAGTGACTTTTATGTCACCTCCTTTTTCTTCTAATAAAGTATTGGACCCAATAAATTAAGTGTATTTTAAATCACAAGACATTTTCTGTTAAAGCACTTTGTTTTTAAATATTAATTATTTTCAAACTTATATCTCGCTTATGGTTAGTCCTACATGAAAAATGCAAATTACTATTTTGTAGGAAATTTTATCAGCTTTAATTTTAGTAAAAAGATAAAAATTGATAGGAGTAACTGTTTTCGAGATGTAAGCAAGAGACCAAAAAACTGTTACTTTAATTAAGCGCTTGCATATAAGCAAATTTAGTACTAAAAACAACTCTGAAGACTTTGGTGACTTTTATGTCTTCTCATTTTTCCTCTACTAAAGTGTTAGACCCAATTAATTTAGTTTAATATCGGTTTTTCAAACATTTTATTTTAAAGCAAATTTTTGTTAAAGATTATTTACATCCAACTCTATGACTCGCTTATGGTTGGTCCTACAAAAAAATGCAAATAACTATTTTGTAGGAAATTTTATCAGCTTTAATTTTGAAAAAAAGATAAAAATTGATAGGAGTAACTGTTTTCGAGATATAAGCAAGAAACCAAAAAACTGTTACCTTAATTAAGCGATTGCATATAAGCAAATTTAGTACTATTAGTATTATTATTATTAATGTTTTTGTTATTAATATGACGACTAAAGACGACTCTGAAACCTTTTGTGACTTTTATGTTTTTTTCTTTTTCCTCTACTAAAGTGTTAGACACAATAAATTTAGTTTAATTCCGGTTTTTCAAGCATTTTATTTTAAAGCAAATTTTTGTTTAATATTATTTATGTCCAACTCTATAACTCGTTTATGCTTGGTCCTACAAGAAAAATGTTAATAACTATTTTGTTGGAAATTTTGTCAGCTTCAATTTTAGTAAAAAGATAAAAATTGATAGGAGTAACTGTTTTCGAGATATAAGCAAGAAACTGTTACCTTAATTAAGCGTTTGCATATAAGCAAATTTAGTAATATTAGTATTATTATTATTAATGTTATTGTTATTAATTTGACGACTAAAAACGACTCTGAAGACTTTGGTGACTTTTATGTCTTCTTCTTTTTCCTCTACTAAAGTGTTAGACCCAATTAATTTAGTTTAATTTCGGTTTTTCAAACATTTTATTTTTAAGCAAATTTTTGTTAAAGATAGTTTATATCCAACTCTATAACTCGCTTATGGTTGGTCTTACAAAAGAAATGCAAATAACTATTTTGTAGGAAATTTTATCAGCTTTAATTTTGAAGAAAAGATAAAAATTGATAAGAGTAAATGGTTTCGAGATATAAGCAAAAAACCAAAGTGAAAACTGTTACAGTTACTGAACAAAAATGTAATTTAGTTTTCAATGTTTGAGACGAAGACGAAAATTCAGCATTTACAAACGACTCTAAAAACTTTAGTGACCTTTCTGTCACCTCCTTTTTCTTCTAATAAAGTATTGGACCCAATAAATTAAGTGTATTTTAAATCACAAGACATTTCCTGTTAAAGCACTTTTTTTTTAAATATTAATTATTTTCAAACTTATATTTCGCTTATGATTAGTCAAATTTATAGGAGTAACTGTTTTCGAGCTATAAGCAAAAAAACAAAAAACTGTTACCTGAATTAAGCGTTTGCATGTAAGCAAATTTAGTACTATTAGTATTATTATTATTAATGTTATTGTTATTAATATGACGACTAAAAACGCCTCTGAGGACTTTGGTGACTTTTATGTCTTCTCCTTTTTCCTCTGCTAAAGTGTTAGTCTTAATTAATTTAGTTTAATTTCGGTTTTTCAAACATTTTATTTTAAAGCAAATTTTTGTTAAAGATTATTTATATCCAACTCTATAACTCGTTTATGGTTGGTTCCACAATAAAAATGCAAAAAACTATTTTGTAGGAAATTTTATCAGCTTTAATTTGAAAGAAAGATAAAAATTGATAGGAGTAAATGTTTTCGAGATATAAGCAAAAAACCAAAGTGAAAACTGTAACAGTTACTGAACAAAAATGTAATTTAGTTTTCAATGTTTGAGACGAAGACGAAAATGCAGCATTTAAAATCGACTCTGAAGACTTCAGTGACTTATATGTCACCTCCTTTTTCTTCTAATAAAGTATTGGACCTAATAAATTAAGTGTATTTTAAATCACAAAACATTTTCTGTTAAAGCATTTTTTTTAAGTATTAATTATTTTCAAACTTATATCTCGCTTATGGTTAGACCTACGTGAGAAATGCAAATAACTATTTTGTAGGAAATTTTATCAGCTTTAATTTTAGTAAAAAGATAAAAATTGATAGGAGTAACTGTTTTCGAGATATAAGCAAGAAACCAAAAAACTGTTACCTTAATTAAGCGATTGCATATAAGCAAATTTAGTACTATTAGTATTATTATTATTAATGTTATTGTTATTAATATGACGACTAAAGACGACTCTGAAACCTTTTGTGACTTTTATGTCTTTTTCTTTTTCCTCTACTAAAGTGTTAGACACAATTAAATTAGTTTAATTTCAGTTTTTCAAACATTTTATTTTAAAGCAAATTTTTGTTAAATATTATTCATATCCAACTCTATAACTCGCTTATGGTTGGTCCTACAGGAAAAATGCAAATAACGATTTTGTAGAAAATTTTATCAGCTTTAATTTTGAAAGAAAGATAAAAATTGATAGGAGTAACAGTTTTCGAGATATAAGCAAAAAACCAATAAGAAAACTGTAACTGTTACTGAACAAAAATGTAATTCAGTTTTCAATGTTTGAGACGAAGACGAAAATGCAGCATTTAAAATCGACTCTGAAGACTTCAGTGACTTTTATGTCACCTCCTTTTTCTTCTAATAAAGTATTGGACCCAATAAATTAAGTGTATTTTAAATCACAAGACATTTTCTGTTAAAGCACTTTTTTTTTAAATATTAATTATTTTCAAACTTATATCTCGCTTAAGGTTAGTCCTACATGAAAAATGCAAATCACTATTTTGTAGGAAATTTTATCAGCTTTAATTTTAGTAAAAAGATAAAAATTGATAGGAGTAACTGTTTTCGAGATGTAAGCAAGAGACCAAAAAACTGTTACCTTAATTAAGTTTTGTAGGAAATTTTATCAGCTTTAATTTTGAAAGAAAGATAAAAATTGATAGGAGTAATTGTTTTCGAGATATAAGCAAAAAACCAAAGTAAAAACTGTTACAGTTACTGAACAAAAATGTAATTCAGTTTTCAATGTTTGAGAGGAAGACGAAAATGCAGCATTTAAAAACGACTCTGAAGACTTCAGCGACTTTTATGTCACCTCCTTTTTCTTCTAATAAAGTATTGGACCCAATAAATTAAGTGTATTTTAAATCACAAGACATTTTCTGTTAAAGCACTTTTTTTTAAATATTTATAATTTTTAAACATATATCTCGCTTATGGTTAGTCTTACATGAAAAATGCAAATAACTATTTTGTAGGAAATTTTTTCAGCTTTAATTTTAGTAAAAAGATAAAAATTGATAGGAGTAACTGTTTTCGAGATGTAAGCAAGAGACCAAAAAACTGTTACCTTAATTAAGCGTTTGCATATAAGCAAATTTAGTACTTTTAGTATTATTATTATTAATGTTATTGTTATTAATATGACGACTAAAGACGACTCTGAAACATTTAGTGACTTTTATGTCTTCTCCTTTTTCCTCTACTAAAGTGTTAGACACAATTAATTTAGTTTAATTCCGGTTTTTCAAACATTTTATTTTAAAGCAAATTTTTGTTAAAGATTATTTACATCCAACTCTATGACTCGCTTATGGTTGGTCCTACAAAAAAATGCAAATAACTATTTTGTAGGAAATTTTATCAGCTTTAATTTTGAAAAAAAGATAAAAATTGATAGGAGTAACTGTTTTCGAGATATAAGCAAGAAACCAAAAAACTGTTACCTTAATTAAGCGTTTGCATATAAGCAAATTTAGTACTTTTAGTATTATTATTATTAATGTTATTGTTATTAATATGACGACTAAAGACGACTCTGAAACATTTAGTGACTTTTATGTCTTCTCCTTTTTCCTCTACTAAAGTGTTAGACACAATTAATTTAGTTTAATTCCGGTTTTTCAAGCATTTTATTTTAAAGCAAATTTTTGTTTAATATTATTTATGTTCAACTCTATAACTCGTTTATGCTTGGTCCTACAAGAAAAATGTTAATAACTATTTTGTTGGAAATTTTGTCAGCTTCAATTTTAGTAAAAAGATAAAAATTGATAGGAGTAACTGTTTTCGAGATATAAGCAAGAAACTGTTACCTTAATTAAGCGTTTGCATATAAGCAAATTTAGTAATATTAGTATTATTATTATTAATGTTATTGTTATTAATTTGACGACTAAAAACTACTCTGAAGACTTTGGTGACTTTTATGTCTTCTTCTTTTTCCTCTACTAAAGTGTTAGACCCAATTAATTTAGTTTAATTTCGGTTTTTCAAACATTTTATTTTTAAGCAAATTTTTGTTAAAGATAGTTTATATCCAACTCTATAACTCGCTTATGATTGGTCTTACAAAAGAAATGCAAATAACTATTTTGTAGGAAATTTTATCAGCTTTAATTTTGAAGAAAAGATAAAAATTGATAGGAGTAAATGTTTTCGAGATATAAGCAAAAAACCAAAGTGAAAACTGTAACAGTTACTGAACAAAAATGTAATTTAGTTTTCAATGTTTGAGACGAAGACGAAAATGCAGCATTTAAAATCGACTCTGAAGACTTCAGTGACTTATATGTCACCTCCTTTTTCTTCTAATAAAGTATTGGACCTAATAAATTAAGTGTATTTTAAATCACAAAACATTTTCTGTTAAAGCATTTTTTTTAAGTATTAATTATTTTCAAACTTATATCTCGCTTATGGTTAGACCTACGTGAGAAATGCAAATAACTATTTTGTAGGAAATTTTATCAGCTTTAATTTTAGTAAAAAGATAAAAATTGATAGGAGTAACTGTTTTCGAGATATAAGCAAGAAACCAAAAAACTGTTACCTTAATTAAGCGATTGCATATAAGCAAATTTAGTACTATTAGTATTATTATTATTAATGTTATTGTTATTAATATGACGACTAAAGACGACTCTGAAACCTTTTGTGACTTTTATGTCTTTTTCTTTTTCCTCTACTAAAGAGTTAGACACAATTAAATTAGTTTAATTTCAGTTTTTCAAACATTTTATTTTAAAGCAAATTTTTGTTAAATATTATTCATATCCAACTCTATAACTCGCTTATGGTTGGTCCTACAGGAAAAATGCAAATAACGATTTTGTAGAAAATTTTATCAGCTTTAATTTTGGAAGAAAGATAAAAATTGATAGGAGTAACAGTTTTCGAGATATAAGCAAAAAACCAATAAGAAAACTGTAATTGTTACTGAACAAAAAATGTAATTCAGTTTTCAATGTTTGAGACGAAGACGAAAATGCAGCATTTAAAATCGACTCTGAAGACTTCAGTGACTTATATGTCACCTCCTTTTTCTTCTAATAAAGTATTGGACCCAATAAATGAAGTGTATTTTAAATCACAAGACATTTTCTGTTAAAGCACTTTTTTTTTAAATATTAATTATTTTCAAACTTATATCTCGCTTAAGGTTAGTCCTACATGAAAAATGCAAATTACTATTTTGTAGGAAATTTTATCAGCTTTAATTTTAGTAAAAAGATAAAAATTGATAGGAGTAACTGTTTACGAGATGTAAGCAAGAGACCAAAAAACTGTTACCTTAATTAAGTTTTGTAGGAAATTTTATCAGCTTTAATTTTGAAAGAAAGATAAAAATTGATAGGAGTAATTGTTTTCGAGATATAAGCAAAAAACCAAAGTAAAAACTGTTACAGTTACTGAACAAAAATGTAATTCAGTTTTCAATGTTTGAGAGGAAGACGAAAACGCAGCATTTAAAAACGACTCTGAAGACTTCAGCGACTTTTATGTCACCTCCTTTTTCTTCTAATAAAGTATTGGACCCAATAAATTAAGTGTATTTTAAATCACAAGACATTTTCTGTTAAAGCACTTTTTTTTAAATATTTATAATTTTTAAACTTATATCTCGCTTATGGTTAGTCTTACATGAAAAATGCAAATAACTATTTTGTAGGAAATTTTATCAGCTTTAATTTTAAAAGAAAGATAAAAATTGATAGGAGTAACTGTTTTAGAGATATAAGCAAAAAACCAATAAGAAAACTGTAACTGTTACTGAACAAAAATGTAATTCAGTTTTCAATGTTTGAGACGAAGACGAAAATGCAGCATTTAAAATCGACTCTGAAGACTTCAGTGACTTTTATGTCACCTCCTTTTTCTTCTAATAAAGTATTGGACCCAATAAATTAAGTGTATTTTAAATCACAAGACATTTTCTGTTAAAGCACTTTTTTTTTAAATATTAATTATTTTCAAACATATATCTCGCTTATGGTTAGTCCTACATGAAAAATGCAAATTACTATTTTGTAGGAAATTTTTTCAGCTTTAATTTTAGTAAAAAGATAAAAATTGATAGGAGTAACTGTTTTCGAGATGTAAGCAAGAGACCAAAAAACTGTTACCTTAATTAAGCGCTTGCATATAAGCAAATTTAGTACTAAAAACAACTCTGAAGATTTTGGTGACTTTTATGTCTTCTCATTTTTCCTCTACTAAAGTGTTATACCCAATTAATTTAGTTTAATATCGGTTTTTCAAACATTTTATTTTAAAGCAAATTTTTGTTAAAGATTATTTACATCCAACTCTATGACTCGCTTATGGTTGGTCCTACAAAAAAATGCAAATAACTATTTTGTAGGAAATTTTATCAGCTTTAATTTTGAAAAAAAGATAAAAATTGATAGGAGTAACTGTTTTCGAGATATAAGCAAGAAACCAAAAAACTGTTACCTTAATTAAGCGTTTGCATATAAGCAAATTTAGTACTTTTAGTATTATTATTATTAATGTTATTGTTATTAATATGACGACTAAAGACGACTCTGAAACATTTAGTGACTTTTATGTCTTCTCCTTTTTCCTCTACTAAAGTGTTAGACACAATTAATTTAGTTTAATTCCGGTTTTTCAAGCATTTTATTTTAAAGCAAATTTTTGTTTAATATTATTTATGTTCAACTCTATAACTCGTTTATGCTTGGTCCTACAAGAAAAATGTTAATAACTATTTTGTTGGAAATTTTATCAGCTTTAATTTTGGAAGAGAGATAAAATTTGATAGGAGTAACTGTTTTCGAGATATAAGCAAAAAACCAATAAGAAAACTGTAACTGTTACTGAACAAAAATGTAATTCAGTTTTCAATGTTTGAGACGAAGACGAAAATGCAGCATTTAAAAACGACTCTGAAGACTTCAGTGACTTATATGTCACCTCCTTTTTCTTCTAATAAAGTATTGGACCCAATAAATTAAGTGTATTTTAAATCACAAGGCATTTTCTGTTAAAGCACTTTTGTTTTAAATATTAATTATTTTTAAACTTATATCTCGCTTATGGTTAGTCGTACATAAAAAATGCAAATAACTATTTTGTAGGAAATTTTATCAGCTTTAATTTTAGTAAAAAGATAAAAATTGATAGGAGTAACTGTTTTCGAGATATAAGCAAGAAACCAAAAAACTATTACCTTAATTCAGCGTTTGCATATAAGCAAATTTAGTACTATTAGTATTATTATTATTAATGTTATTGTTATTAATATGACAATTAAAGACGACTCTGAAACCTTTAGTAACTTTTATGTCTTCTCCTTTTTCCTCTACTAAAGTGTTAGACACAATTAATTTAGTTTAATTTCAGTATTTCAAATATTTTATTTTAAAGCAAATTTTTGTTAAATATTATTTATATCCATCTCTATAACTCG
>NW_026986634.1:472500-475000 GCF_031307605.1 Tribolium castaneum
TAGTTTTGGCAAAAAAAAAATATTTCGGACGATTACATACTTCGAAGTAAGCAAACTTTAATTGAACAAGTGCAAAAGCTAATACTTTGCTTTAAAATAAAGATTTATGTGGTAATATGGTATTTTGCATCTGTCCTATAAAAGTTTACTCGTTTCGCTCCATTGAATCATTCGAAATAAATTATTTTGACACAACATCAACGAAAATAATTTGTTTTTGTTTAAACTGTAACATAAGTCGCTTTTATAAAACGAACTAAGACGTTTGGCATCTGTTTATTGAAAGTTTTCTCGTTTGGGGGCATAAAATCGTTTGAAATTAACAGTTCTGGTCAAAACTATAACGTAAATTATTTCTTTGTATCACTTTAAAGATTTGCGTTATAGTCTTGACGAGAACTGTTAATTTCAAACGATTCTATGCTTTGAAACCAGTATACTTTCACTGAACAGAGGCAAAACGTCTGATTTCGCCTTTAAAAAACGATTTATGTCACAGTTTGGATTAAAACCAATGATTTTCGTTTATTCATTGTTACAAACAAGAAACCTTACATCAAAGAAACTGAAAACCTCTTATTCAGGCCCAGAAAATCAAATTACGTTTCAGTCTGCTTATTTTAGACGATTCTTTCTTTTGAACACGAAAACTTACATTAAAAAGATTAAAAACGTTTTATTCTGGCTCAAAACTGCAAATTATGTATTACTTTGGATAAAAGCAGTTTAGCCTGATTACTCCTTTGCTTAGAATAGGGCAAACTTGTATAAAACTTAATGAAAACTTTAAATTTCGTCTCAAAGAAATAATTTACGTTATAGTTTTGACCAGAACTGTTAATTTCAAACGATTTTATGCTCCCAAACGAGAAAACTTTCACTAAACAGATGCCAAACGTCTTAGTTCGTTTTATAAAAACGACATGTTACAGTTTAAACAAAAACAAATTATTTTCGTTGTGTCAAAATAATTTATTTCGAATGATTCAATGGAGCGAAACGAGTAAACTTTTATAGGACAGATGCAAAATACCATATTACCACATAAATCGTTATTTTAAAGCAAAGTATTAGCTTTTGCACTTGTTCAATTAAAGTTTGCTTACTTCGAAGTATGTAATCGTCCGAAATAATTTTTTTTTGTCAAAACTATAATGTAATTTGTTCTTTTGAGCTTGAATATAGAGTTTTCATTACGTTTTATAGTAGTTTACTCTTTTCTAAGCATAGAATCAAACAGAGTAATCTACTTTTGTTAAAACTGATACATAATTTGCTCTTATTTTCAAGAATAAGACGTTTTCAATATGTTTGATAAAATTTTTCTTGTTTATAGCAAGGAATCGTTTAAAATAAGCTGTATTTGCCTAAACTGATACGTAATTCGAATTTTGTGCATGGATACGAAGTTTTCAGTTTCTTTGACGTGAAATTTCTTGTTGCAAAAGGTAATACTTTGCTTTAAAACAACGCTTTATATGGTAATATGTGGTTTTGCATCTGCCGCATAAAAGTTCATTAGTTTCGAATCATAAATTCGTTTGAAATAAACAGTGCTGGTCAAAACTATAACGTAAATTATTTCTTTGAGACTAAATTTAAAGTTTTCATTAAATTTTATACAAGTTTACTCTATTCTAAGTAAAGGAGTAATCAGGATAAATTGCTTTTATCTAGAGTAATATATAATTTGCAGTTTTCAGCCAGAATAAGACGTTTTTAATCTTTTTAATGTAAATTTTTGTGTTCAAAACAAAGGATCGTCTAAAGTAAGCAGTTTTTGTCCAGACTGAAACGTAATTCGAATTTCTGTGCCTGAATAAGGGGTTTTCAGTTACTTTAATGTAAGGTTTCTTGTTTGTAACAATCAATTAACGAAAATAATTGGTTTTTATCTAAACTGTGGCATGAATCGTTTTTAAAAGGCGAAATAAGATGTTTTTCCTCTGTTCGGTGAAAGTTTACTCGTTTCAAAGCATAGAACCGTTTGAAATTAACAGCTCTCGTTAAGACTATAACGCAAATCTTTTGTTTTGTGCTAAAATAAGACGTTTTTAGTCAGTTTGATATAAGTTTTCTTGTTCAAAGCAAAATATTGTCGAAAATCAACCGTTTTTGTCTAAACTGATACAAAATTCGGTGGTTTGTGTCCGAATACAAAGTTTTCAGATTCTTTAATGTTAGGTTTGCTGCTTCTAACAAAGAATCAACGAACATATTTTGTTTTAATACAAACTGCAATATAAAATGTCTTTATAGGACAAAACATGATGTTTGGCATCTGTTTAATAAAAATTTACTCGTTTGGAAGCATACAATCATTCCAAATAAGCTATTCTCGTCAAAACTATAATGTAATTAGTATTTTGTGCTAGAATACAGCGTTTTTGTTAGATTTATTAACAATTTTGTCTATTTTAAGAAATGAAACGAATAGGATTAGCTGCCTTTATCCAAAGTGATACATAAATTGCTCTTTTATGCCAGATTAATACGTTTT
>NW_026986634.1:480000-525000 GCF_031307605.1 Tribolium castaneum
CAAGACATTTTCTGTTAAAGCACTTTTTTTTAAATATTAATAATTTTTAAACTTATATCTCGCTTATGGTTAGTCTCACATGAAAAATGCAAATAACTATTTTGTAGAAAATTTTATCAGCTTTAATTTTAGTAAAAAGATAAAAATTGATATAAGTAACTGTTTTCCAGATATAAGCAAGAAACCAAAAAACTGTTACCTTAATTAAGCGTTTGCATGTAAGCAAATTTAGTACTATTAGTATTATTATTAATGTTATTGTTATTAATATGACGACTAAAGACGACTCTGAAACCTTTGGAGACCTTTATGTCTTCTCCTTTTTCCTCTACTAATGTATTAGACACAATTAATTTAGTTTAATTTTAGTTTTTCAAACATTTATTTTAAAGCAAGTTTTTGTTAAATATTATTTATATCCAACTCTATAACTCGCTTATGGTTGGTCCTACAAGAAAAATGCAAATAACTATTTTGTAGTAAATTTTATCAGCTTTAATTTTGAAAGAAAGATAAAAATTGATAGGAGTAACTGTTTTCGAGATATAAGCAAAAAACCAATAAGAAAACTGTAACTGTTACTGAACAAAAATGTAATTCAGTTTTCAATGTTTGAGACGAAGACGAAAATGCAGCATTATTATTATTATTAATGTTATTGTTATTAATATGACGACAAAAAACGACTCTGAAGACTTTGGTGACTTTTATGTCTTCTCCTTTTTCCTATACTAAAGTGTTAGACTCAATTAATTTAGTTTAATTTCGGTTTTTCAAACATTTTATTTTAAAGCAAGTTTTTGTTAAATATTATTTATATCCAACTCTATAACTCGCTTATGGTTGGTCCTACAAGAAAAATGCAAATAACTATTTTGTAGGAAATTTTATCAGCTTTAATTTTGAAAGAAAGATAAAAATTGATAGGAGTAATTGTTTTCGAGATATAAGCAAAAAACCAAAGTAAAAACTGTTATAGTTACTGAACAAAAATGTAAGTTTTCGAGATATAAGCAAGAAACTGTTACCTTAATTAAGCGCTTGCATATAAGCAAATTTAGTACTATTAGTATTATTATTATTAATGTTATTGTTATTGATATGACGACTAAGAACGACTCTCAAGACTTTGGTGACTTTTATGTCACCTCCTTTTTCTTCTAATAAAGTATTGTACCCAATAAATTAAGTGTATTTTAAATCACAAGACATTTTCTGTTAAAGCACTTTTTTTTTAAATATTAATTATTTTTAAACTTATATCTCGCTTATGGTTAGTCCTACATGAAAAATGCAAATTACTATTTTGTAGGAAATTTTATTTTTTAGTTTTTCAAACATTTTATTTTAAAGCAAGTTTTTGTTAAATATTATTTATATCCAACTCTATAACTCGCTTATGGTTGGTCTTACAAGAAAAATGCAAATAACTATTTTGTAGGAAATTTTATCAGCTTTAATTTTAAAAGAAAGACAAAAATTGATAGGAGTAACTGTTTTCGAGATATAAGCAAAAAACCAAAGTGAAAACTGTTACAGTTACTAAACAAAAATGTAATTCGGTTTTCAATGTTTGAGACGAAGACGAAAATGCAGCATTTAAAAACGATTCTGAAGACTTTTGTGACTTTTAAGTCACCTCCTTTTTCTTCTAATAAATTAAGTGTATTTTAAATCACAAGACATTTTCTGTTAAAGCACATTTTTTTTAAATATTGATTATTTTCAAACTTATATCTCGCTTATGGTTAGTCCTACATGAAAAATGCAAATAACTATTTTGTAGGAAATTTTATCAGCTTTAATTTTAAAAGAAAGATAAAAATTGATAGGAGTAACTGTTTTCGAGATATAAGCAAAAAACCAATAAGAAAACTGTAACTGTTACTGAACAAAAATGTAATTCAGTTTTCAATGTTTGAGACGAAGACGAAAATGCAGTATTTAAAATCGACTCTGAAGACTTCAGTGACTTATATGTCACCTCTTTTTTTTCTAATAAAGTATTGGACCTAATAAATTAAGTGTATTTTAAATCACAAAACATTTTCTGATAAAGCATTTTTTTTTAAATATTAATTATTTTCAAACTTATATCTCGCTTATGGTTAGACCTACATGAGAAATGCAAATAACTATTTTGTAGGAAATTTTATCAGCTTTAATTTTAGTAAACATATAAGAATTGATAGGAGTAACTGTTTTCGAGATATAAGCAAGAAACCAAAAAACTGTTACCTTAATAAAGCGCTTGCATATAAGCAAATTTAGTACTATTAGTATTATTATTATTAACGTTATTGTTATTAATATGACGACTAAAAACGACTTTGAAGACTTTGGTGACTTTTATGTCTTCTCCTTTTTCCTAAACTAAAGTGTTAGACACAATTAATTTAGTTTAATTTCAGTATTTCAAACATTTTATTTTAAAGCAAATTTTTGTTAAATATTATTTATATCTATCTCTATAACTCGCTTATGCTTGGTCCTACAAGAAAAATACAAATAACTATTTTGTAGGAAATTTTATCAACTTTAATTTTAGTAAAAAGATAAAAATTGATAGGAGTAACTGTTTTCGAGATATAAGCAAGAAACCAAAAAACTGTTACCTTAATAAAGCGCTTGCATATAAGCAAATTTAGTACTATTAGTATTATTATTATTAATGTTATTGTTATTAATATGACGACTAAAAACGACTCTCAAAACTTTGGTGACTTTTATGTCTTCTCCTTTTTCCTCTACTAAAGTGTTAGACCCAATTAATTTAGTTTAATATCGGTTTTTCAAACATTTTATTTTAAAGCAAATTTTTGTTAAAGATTATTTATATCCAACTCTATAACTCGCTTATGGTTGATCCTACAAAAAAATGGAAATAACTATTTTGTAGGAAATTTTATCAGCTTTAATTTTGAGAAAAAGATCAAAATTGATAGGAGTAACTGTTTTCGAGATATAAGCAAGGAACCAAAAAACTGTTACCTTAATAAAGCGCTTGCATATAAGCAAATTTAATACTATTAGTATTATTATTATTAATGTTATTGTTATTAATATGACGATTAAAGACGACTCTGAAACATTTAGTGACTTTTATGTCTTCTCCTTTTTCCTATACTAAAGTGTTAGACCCAATTAATTTAGTTTAATTTCGGTTTTTCAAACATTTTATTTTAAAGCAAATTTTGTTAAAGATTATTTATATCCAACTCTATAACTAGCTTATGGTTGGTCTTACAAAAGAAATGCAAACAACTATTTTGTAGGAAATTTTATCAGCTTTAATTTTGAAAGGAAGATAAAAATTGATAGGAGTAATTGTTTTCGAGATATAAGCAAAAAACCAAAGTGAAAACTGTTACAGTTACTGAACAAAAATGTAATTCAGTTTTCAATGTTTGAGACGAAGACGAAAATGCAGCATTTAAAAACGACTCTGAAGACTTCAGTGACTTTTATGTCACCTCCTTTTTCTTCTAATAGAGTATTGGACCCAATAAATTAAGTGTATTTTAAATCACAAGACATTTTCTGTTAAAGCACTTTTTTTTTAAATATTAATTATTTTCAAACTTCTATCTCGCTTATGGTTAGTCCTACATAAAAAAAGCAAATAACTATTTTGTAGGAAATTTTATCAGCTTTAATTTTAGTAAAAAGATAAAAATTGATAGGAGTAACTGTTTTCGAGATATAAGCAAGAAACTGTTACCTTAAACGCTTGCATATAAGCAAATTTAATAATATTAGTATTATTATTATTAATGTTATTGTTATTAATAGGACGACTAAAGACGACTCTGAAACATTAAGTGACTTTTATTTCTTCTCCTTTTTCCTCTACTAAAGTGTTAGACACAATTAATTTAATTTAATTCCGGTTTTTCAAGCATTTTATTTTAAAGCAAACTTTTGTTAAATATTATTTATATCCAACTCTATAACTCTTTTATGCTTGGTCCTACAAGAAAAATGTAAATAACTATTTTGTTGGAAATTTTATCAGCTTTAATTTTGAAAGAAAGATAAAATTTGATAGGAGTAACTGTTTTCGAGATATAAACAAAAAACCAATAAGAAAACTGTAACTGTTACTGAACAAAAATGTAACTCAGTTTTCAATGCTTGAGAAGAAGACAAAAATGCAGCATTTAAAAACGACTCTGAAGACGTCAGTGACTTTTATGTCACCTCCTTTTTCTTCTAATAAAGTATTGGACCCAATAAATTAAGTGTATTTTAAATCACAAGACATTTTCTGTTAAAGCACTTTTTTTTTAAATATTAATTATTTTCAAACTTATATCTCGCTTATGGTTAGTCCTACATGAAAAATGCAAATAACTATTTTGTAGGAAATTTTATCATCTTTAATTTTAGTGAAAAGATAAAAATTGATTGGAGTAACTGTTTTCGAGATATAAGCAAGAAACCAAAAAACTGTTACCTTAATTAAGCGCTTGCATATAAGCAAATTTAGTACTAAAAACAACTCTGAAGACTTTGGTGATTTTTATGTCTTCTCCTTTTCCCTCTACTAAAGTGTTAGACCCAATTAATTTAGTTTAATATCGGTTTTTTAAACATTTTATTTTAAAGCAAATTTTTGTTAAAGATTATTTATGTCCAACTCTATAACTCGCTTATGGTTGGTCCTACAAAAAATTGGAAATAACTATTTTGTAGGAAATTTTATCAGCTTTAATTTTGAAAAAAAGATAAAAATTGATAGGAGTAACTGTTTTCGAGATATAAGCAAGAAACCAAAAAACTGTTACCTTAATAAAGCGCTTGCATATAAGCAAATTTAGTACTATTAGTATTATTATTATTAATGTTATTGTTATTAATATGACGACTAAAGACGACTCTGAAACATTTAGTGACTTTTATGTCTTCTCCTTTTTCCTATACTAAAGTGTTAGACCCAAATAATTTAGTTTAATTTCGGTTTTTCAAACATTTTATTTTAAAGCAAATTTTTATTAAAGATTATTTATATCCAACTCTATAACTCGCTTATGGTTGGTCTTACAAAAGAAATGCAAATAACTATTTTGTAGGAAATTTTATCAGCTTTAATTTTGAAAGAAAGATAAAAATTGATAGGAGTAATTGTTTTCGAGATATAAGCAAAAAACCAAAGTGAAAACTGTTACAGTTACTGAACAAAAATGTAATTCAGTTTTAAATGTTTGAGACGAAGACGAAAATGCAGCATTTAAAAACGACTCTGAAGACTTCAGTGACTTTTATGTCACCTCCTTTTTCTTCTAATAGAGTATTGGACCCAATAAATTAAGTGTATTTTAAATCACAAGACATTTTCTGTTAAAGCACTTTTTTTTTAAATATTAATTATTTTCAAACTTCTATCTCGCTTATGGTTAGTCCTACATAAAAAATGCAAATAACTATTTTGTAGGAAATTTTATCAGCTTTAATTTTAGTAAAAAGATAAAAATTGATAGGAGTAACTGTTTTCGAGATATAAGCAAGAAACTGTTACCTTAATTAAGCGCTTGCATATAAGCAAATTTAGTAATATTAGTATTATTATTATTAATGTTATTGTTATTAATAGGACGACTAAAGACGACTCTGAAACATTTAGTGACTTTTATGTCTTCTCCTTTTTCCTCTACTAAAGTGTTAGACACAATTAATTTAGTTTAATTCCGGTTTTTCAAGCATTTTATTTTAAAGCAAATTTTTGTTAAATATTATTTATATCCAACTCTATAACTCGTTTATGCTTGGTCCTACAAGAAAAATGTAAATAACTATTTTGTTGGAAATTTTATCGGCTTTAATTTTGAAAGAAAGATAAAATTTGATATTAGTAACTGTTTTCGAGATATAAGCAAAAAACCAATAAGAAAACTGTAACTGTTACTGAACAAAAATGTAATTCAGTTTTCAATGTTTGAGACGAAGACAAAAATGCAGCATTTAAAAACGACTCTGAAAACGTCAGTGATTTTTATGTCACCTCCTTTTTCTTCTAATAAAGTATTGGACCCAATAAATTAAGTGTATTTTAAATCACAAGACATTTTCTGTTAAAGCACTTTTTTTTTAAATATTAATTATTTTCAAACTTATATCTCGCTTATGGTTAGTCCTACATGAAAAATGCAAATAACTATTTTGTAGGAAATTTTATCAGCTTTAATTTTAGTAGAAAGATAAAAATTGATAGGAGTAACTGTTTTCGAGATATAATCAAGAAACCAAAAAACTGTTACCTTAATTAAGCGTTTGCATATAAGCAAATTTAGTACTATTAGTCTTATTATTATTAATGTTATTGTTATTAATATGACGATTAAAAACGACTCTGAAGACTTCAGTGACTTTTAAGTCACCTCCTTTTTCTTCTAATAAAGTATTGGACCCAATAAATTAAGTGTATTTTAAATCACAAAAAATTTTCTGTTAAAGCACTTTTTTTTAAATATTGATTATTTTAAACTTATATCTCGCTTATGGTTAGTCCTACATGAAAAATGCAAATAACTATTTTGTAGGAAATTTTATCAGCTTTAATTTTAGTAAAAAAATAAAAATTGATATTAGTAACTGTTTTCGAGATATAAGCAAGAAACTGTTACCTTAATTAAGCGCTTGCATATAAGCAAATTTAGTAATATTAGTATTATTATTATTAATGTTATTGTTATTAATTTGACGACTAAAAACTCAAGACGAAAATGCAGCATTTAAAAACGACTCTAAAGACTTCAGTGACTTTTATGTCACCTTCTTTTTCTTCTAATAAAGTATTGAACCCAATAAATTAAGTGTATTTTAAATCACAAGACATTCTCTGTTAAAACACTTTTTTTTAATTATTAATTATTTAACTTATATCTCGCTTATGGTTAGTTCTACATGAAAAATGTAAATAACTATTTTGTAGGAAATTTTATCACCTTTAATTTTGGTGTAAAATTAAAAATTGATTAAAAATAATAATAACAATAATAATAATAATAATAATGACAATAATATTAATAAAAATAATAATAATTGTAATAAAAGTAAGCTTAGTTTTCTAAGCAAAAATTAAGCTTATTTTGTGTGTTATATGAGTGTTTTCTCATTTCTATGCAAAAGATCATGTGTGATCTGTGTTTTTAGGCAATCTAAGCCATTTTATAGTTTTTAATATTTAACAAAAATTAGCTTTAAAATAAAATGTTTGAAAAACTGAAATTAAACTAAATTAATTGTGTCTAACACTTTAGTAGAGGAAAAAGGAGGAGACATAAAAGTCACAAAAGTCTTAGAGTTGTCTTTAGTCGTCATATTAATAACAATAACATTTATAATAACAATACTAGTAGTACTAAATTTGCTTATATGCAAGCGCTTAATTAAGGTAACAATTTTTTTGTTTTTTGCTTATATCTCGAAAACAGTTACTCCTATCAATTTTTAACTTTTTTTCAAAATTAAAGCTGATAAAATTTCCTACAAAATAGTTATTTGCATTTTTTTGTAGGACCAACCATAAGCAAGTTATAGAGTTGGATATAAATAATCTTTAACAAAAATTTGCTTTAAAATAAAATGTTTGAAAAACCGATATTAAACTAAATTAATTAGGTCTAACACTTTAGTTGAGGAAAAAGGAGAAGACATAAAAGTCACCAAAGTCTTCAGAGTTGTTTTTAGTACTAAATTTGCTTATATGCAAGCGCTTAATTAAGGTAACAGTTTTTTGGTTTCTTGCTTATATCTCGAAAACAGTTACTTCTATCAATTTTTATCTTTTTACTAAAATTAAAGCTGATAAAATTTCCTACAGAATAGTAATTTGCATTTTTCATGTAGGACTAACCTTAAGCGAGATATAAGTTTGAAAATAATTAATATTTTAAAAAAAAGTGCTTTAACAGAAAATGTCTTGTGATTTAAAATACACTTAATTTAATGGGTCCAATACTTTATTAGAAGAAAAAGGAGGTGACATAAAAGTCACTGAAGTCTTCATAGTCGATTTTAAATGCTGTATTTTCGTCTTTGTCTCAAACATTGAAAACTGAATTACATTTTTGTTCAGTAACAGTTACAGTTTTCTTATTGGTTTTTTGCTTATATCTCGAAAACAGTTACTCCTATCAATTTTTATCTTTCTTTCAAAATTAAAGCTGATAAAATTTCCTACAAAATAGTTATTTGCATTTTTCATGTAGAACTAACCATAAACGAGATATAAGTTTGAAAATAATTAATATTTAAAAAAAAAGTGCTTTAACAGAAAATGTCTTGTGATTTAAAATACACTTAGTTTATTGGGTCCAATACTTTATTAGAAGAAAAAGGCGGTGACAGAAAGGTCACTGAAGTTTTTAGAATCGTTTGTAAATGCTGCATTTTCGTCTTCGTCTCAAACATTGAAAACTGAATTACATTTTTGTTCAGTAACTGTAACAGTTTTCACTTTGGTTTTTTGCTTATATCTCGAAAACATTTACTCTTATCAATTTTTATCTTTCTTTCAAAATTAAAGCTGATAAAATTTCCTACAAAATAGTTATTTGCATTTCTTTTGTTAGACCAACCATAAGCGAGTTATAGAATTGGATATAAACAATCTTTAACAAAAATTTGCATTAAAATAAAATGTTTAAAAAACCGAAATTAAACTAAATTAATTGGGTCTAACACTTTAGTAGAGGAAAAAGAAGAAGACATAAAAGTCACCAAAGTCTTCAGAGTCGTTTTTAGCCGTCAAATTAATAACAATAACATTAATAATAATAATACTAATATTACTAAATTTGCTTATATGCAAGCGCTTAATTAAGGTAACAGTTTCTTGCTTATATCTCGAAAACCGTTACTCCTATTAATTTTTATCTTTTTACTAAAATTAAAGCTGATAAAATTTCCAACAAAATAGTTATTAACATTTTTCTTGTAGGACCAAGCATAAACGAGTTATAGAGTTGGACATAAATAATATTTAACAAAAATTTGCTTTAAAATAAAATGCTTGAAAAACCGGAATTAAACTAAATTAATTGTGTCTAACACTTTAGTAGAGGAAAAAGGAGAAGACATAAAAGTCACTAAATGTTTCAGAGTCGTCTTTAGTCGTCATATTAATAACAATAACATTAATAATAATAATACTAAAAGTACTAAATTTGCTTATATGCAAACGCTGATTTAAGGTAACAGTTTTTTGGTCTCTTGCTTACATCTCGAAAACAGTAACTCCTATCAATTTTTATCTTTTTACTAAAATTAAAGCTGATAAAATTTCCTACAAAATAGTTATTTGCATTTTTCATGTAGAACAAACCATAAGCGAGATATAAGTTTGAAAAATAATTTATAATTAAAAAAAAATGTGCTTTAACAGAAAATGTCTTGTGATTTAAAATACACTTAATTTATTGGGTCTAATACTTAATTAGAAGAAAAATGAGGTGACAGTAAATGCGGCATTTTTGTCTTCGTCTCAAACATTGAAAACTGAATTACATTTTTGTTCAGTAACTGTTACAGTTTTCACTTTGGTTTTTGCTTATATCTCGAAAACAGTTACTCCTATCAATTTTTATCTTTCATTCAAAATTAAAGCTGATAAAATTTCCTACAAAATAGTTGTTTGCATTTTTCTTGTAGGACCAACCATAAGCGAGTTATAGAGTTGGATCTAATTAATATTTAACAAAAATTTGCTCTAAAATAAAATGTTTGAAAAACTGAAATTAAACTAAATTAAACTAACACTTTAGTAGAGGAAAAAGGAGATGACATAAAAGTCACTGAAGTTTTTAGAGTCGTTTGTAAATGCTGCATTTTCGTCTTCGACGACAGTTACTGAACAAAAATGTAATTCAGTTTTCAATGTTTGAGACGAAGACGAAAATGCAGCATATACTGTCACCTCCTTTTTCTTCTAATTAAGTATTGGACTCAATAAATTAAGTGTATTTTAAATCACAAAACATTTTTTGTTAAAACACATTTTTTTTTAATTATTAATTATTTTCAAACTTATATCTCGTTTATGGTTAGTTCTACATAAAAAATGCAAATAACTATTTTGTGGGAAATTTTATCACCTTTTATTTTGGTGAAAAGGTAAAAATTGATAGGAGTATCTGTTTTCGAGATATAAGCAAAAAACAAAAAAACTGTTATCTTCATTACGCGCTTGCATATAAGCAAATTTAGTACTACTAGTATTGTTATTATAAATGTTATTGTTATTAATATGACGACTAAAGACAACTCTAAGACTTTAGTGACTTTTATGTCTTCTCTTTTTTCCTCTACTAAAGTGTTAGACACAATTAATCTAGTTTAATTTCAGTTTTTCAAACATTTTATTTTAAAAGCAAATTTTTGTTAAATATTAAAAACTATAAAATGGCTTAGATTGTCTAAAAACAGAGATCACACATGATCTTTTGCATAGAAATGAGAAAACGCTCATGTAACACACAAAATAAGCTCCATTTTTCCTTATTAAAAGTATTATTATTATTATTACTTTTGTTACTATTACTATTATTATTATTATTATTATTATTATTATTATTATTATTTTTATTATTATTGTTATTATTATTGTTATTATTATTATTATTTTTAATAAAAACTTATATTAAACAGACAGAAAACGTCGTATTCTGACAAAAAAAAACGAATTACGTTATAGACTTGACGAGAACGGCGTATCTAGGACTCTTATAGGACTCTTATAGGGTCAAAAAGTATCAGTTTGGATTAAAATAAATTATTTTTGTTGACTCGCAGTCTGAATTGTTCAACAGTTCAAACAAAAACGGCTTATTTTAGACAATCTTTTGCTTTGAACAAGAAAACTTACATCGAACAGACTAAAAACGTATTAGTAAGTTTTCTTGTTCAAAGCAAAAGATCGTCTAAAATAAGCCGTTTTTGTTTGAACTGATGAACAATTCAGACTGAGAGTCAACAAAAATAATTTATGTTAATCCAAACTGATACTTTTTGACCCTATAAGAGTCCTACAAGAGTCCGAGATACGCCGTTCTCCTCAAGTCTATAACGTAATTCGTTTTTTTGTGTCAGAATACGACGTTTTCTGTCTGTTTAATATAAGTTTTTAATAATAATAATAATAATAATAATAATAATAACAATAATAATAATAATAATAATAATAATAATAATAATACTGATAATAGTAATAATAATAATAATAATAATAATAATAATAATAATAATAATAATAATAATAAAAATAATAATAGTAATTAAAGTAAGCTTAGTTTTCTAAGCAAAAATGAAGCTTATTTTGTGTTATATGAGCGTTTTCTCATTTCTATGCAAGAAATCATCTGTGATCTGTGTTTTTAGGCAAGAAATTGTCTAAAATTAATAACTCATTTTAAAACTGGTATAAAAACATTTACTATACAAAAGTTAATAATAATAATAATAATAATAGTAATAAAAGAAATAATAATAATAATAATAATAATAATAATGATAATAATACTTATAATAATGAATTTCTTTCTAAGTTAAAGCTTAGTTTTTCTAAGCAAAAATGATGCTTATTTTGTGTTATCTGAGCGTTTTCTCATTTCTATGCAAGAGATCATCTGTGATCTGTGTTTTTAGGCAAGAAATTGTCTAAAATTAATAACTCATTTTAAAACTGGTATAAAAACATTTACTATACAAAAGTTATAATCGGTTTTTAATAATAATAATTATAATAATTATAATAATAATAATAATAATAATAAAAATAATGATAATAATAACAATAATAATAATAATATCAATAATTAAAATAATAATAATAGTAATAAAAGTAAGCTTACTTTTCTAAGCAAAAATGAAGCTTATTTTGTGTGTTATATGAGTGTTTTCTCATTTCTATGCAAGAAATCATCTGTGATCTGTGTTTTTAGGCAAGAAATTGTCTAAAATTAATAACTCATTTTAAATCTGGTATAAAAACATTTACTATACAAAAGTTAATAATAATAATAATAATAATAATAATAATAATAATAATAATAATAATAATAGTAATAAAAGAAATAATAATAATAATAATAATAATAATAATGATAATAATACTTATAATAATGAATTTTTTTCTAAATTAAAGCTTAGTTTTTCTAAGCAAAAATGATGCTTATTTTGTGTTATCTGAACGTTTTCTCATTTCTATGCAAGAGATCATCTGTGATCTGTGTTTTTAGGCAAGAAATTGTCTAAAATTAATAACTCATTTTAAAACTGGTATAAAAACATATACTATACAAAAGTTATAATCGGTTTTTAATAATAATAATATTAATAATAATAATAATAATAATAATAATAATAGTAATAATAATAATAATAATAAAAATAATAATAATAGTAGTAATAAAAGAAAGCTTAGTTTTCTAAGCAAAAATGAAGCTTATTTTGTGTTATATGAGCGTTTTCTCATTTCTATGCAAAAGATCATGTGTGATCTGTGTTTTTAGGCAATCTAAGCCATTCTATAGTTTTTAGGCAAGAAATTGGCTAAAATTAATCACTCATTTTAAAACTGGTATAAAAACATTTACTATACAAAAGCTATAATCGATTTTTAATAATAATAATATTAATAATAATAATAATAATAATAATAATAATAATAATAGTAATAATAATAATAATAATAATAAAAATAATAATAATAGTAGTAATAAAAGTAAGCTTAGTTTTCTAAGCAAAAATAAAGCTTATTTTGTGTTATATGAGCGTTTTCTCATTTCTATGCAAAAGATCATGTGTGATCTGTGTTTTTAGGCAATCTAAGCCATTTTATAGTTTTTAGGCAAAAAATTGGCTAAAATTAATCACTCATTTTAAAACGGGTATAAAGACAATACTATACAAAAGTTATAATCGGTTTTTAATAATAATAATAATAATAATAATAATAATAGTAATAATAATAATAATAATAAAAATAATAATAATAGTAGTAATAAAAGAAAGCTTAGTTTTCTAAGCAAAAATGAAGCTTATTTTGTGTTATATGAGCGTTTTCTCATTTCTATGCAAAAGATCATGTGTGATCTGTGTTTTTAGGCAATCTAAGCCATTCTATAGTTTTTAGGCAAGAAATTGGCTAAAATTAATCACTCATTTTAAAACTGGTATAAAAACATTTACTATACAAAAGCTATAATCGATTTTTAATAATAATAATATTAATAATAATAATAATAATAATAATAATAATAATAATAGTAATAATAATAATAATAATAATAAAAATAATAATAATAGTAGTAATAAAAGTAAGCTTAGTTTTCTAAGCAAAAATAAAGCTTATTTTGTGTTATATGAGCGTTTTCTCATTTCTATGCAAAAGATCATGTGTGATCTGTGTTTTTAGGCAATCTAAGCCATTTTATAGTTTTTAGGCAAAAAATTGGCTAAAATTAATCACTCATTTTAAAACGGGTATAAAGACAATACTATACAAAAGTTATAATCGGTTTTTAATAATAATAATAATAATAATAATAACAATAATAATAATAATAATAACAATAATAATAATAATAATAATAATAATAATAATAATAATAATAATAATAATAATAATAACAATAATAATAATAATTATTATTATTATTAAAATAATAATAATAGTAATAAAAGTAAGCTTAGTTTTCTAAGCAAAAATGAAGCTTATTTTGTGTGTTATATGAGTGTTTTCTCATTTCTATGCAAGAAATCATCTGTGATTTGTGTTTTTAGGCAAGAAATTGTCTAAAATTAATAACTCATATTAAAACTGGTATAAAAACATTTACTATACAAAAGTTAATAATAATAATAATTCTTTTAATAAGGAAAAATGGAGCTTATTTTGTGTGTTACATGAGCGTTTTCTCATTTCTATGCAAAAGATCATGTGTGATGTGTGTTTTTAGGCAATCTAAGCCATTTTATAGTTTTTAATATTTAACAAAAATTTGCTTTAAAATAAAATGTATGAAAAACTGAAATTAAACTAAATTAATTGTGTCTAACACTTTAGTAGAGGAAAAAGGAGGAGACATAAAAGTCACTAAAGTCTTAGAGTTGTCTTTAGTCGTCATATTAATAACAATAACATTTATAATAACAATACTAGTAGTACTAAATTTGCTTATATGCAAGCGCTTAATTAAGGTAACAGTTTTTTTGTTTTTTGCTTATATCTCGAAAACAGTTACTCCTATCAATTTTTACTTTTTCACCAAAATTAAAGGTGATAAAATTTCCTACAAAATAGTTAATTGCATTTTTCATGTAGAACTAACCATAAGCGAGATATAAGTTTGAAAGTAATTAATAATTAAAAAAAAATGTGCTTTAACAGAAAATGTCTTGTGATTTAAAATACACTTAATTTATTGGGTCTAATACTTAATTAGAAGAAAAATGAGGTGACAGTAAATGCTGCATTTTTGTCTTCGTCTCAAACATTGAAAACTGAATTACATTTTTGTTCAGTAACTGTTACAGTTTTCACTTTGGTTTTTGCTTATATCTCGAAAACAGTTACTTCTATCAATTTTTATCTTTCATTCAAAATTAAAGCTGATAAAATTTCCAACAAAATAGTTGTTTGCATTTTTCTTGTAGGACCAACCATAAGCGAGTTATAGAGTTGGATCTAATTAATATTTAACAAAAATTTGCTCTAAAATAAAATGTTTGAAAAACTGAAATTAAACTAAATTAAACTAACACTTTAGTAGAGGAAAAAGGAGATGACATAAAAGTCACTGAAGTTTTTAGAGTCGTTTGTAAATGCTGCATTTTCGTCTTCGACGACAGTTACTGAACAAAAATGTAATTCAGTTTTCAATGTTTGAGACGAAGACGAAAATGCAGCATATACTCACCTCCTTTTTCTTCTAATTAAGTATTGGACTCAATAAATTAAGTGTATTTTAAATCACAAGACATTTTTTGTTAAAACACATTTTTTTTTAATTATTAATTATTTTCAAACTTATATCTCGTTTATGGTTAGTTCTACATAAAAAATGCAATTAACTATTTTGTAGGAAATTTTATCACCTTTTATTTTGGTGAAAAGGTAAAAATTGATAGGAGTATCTGTTTTCGAGATATAAGCAAAAAACAAAAAAACTGTTATCTTTATTACGCGCTTGCATATAAGCAAATTTAGTACTACTAGTATTGTTATTATAAATGTTATTGTTATTAATATGACGACTAAAGACAACTCTAAGACTTTAGTGACTTTTATGTCTTCTCTTTTTTCCTCTACTAAAGTGTTAGACACAATTAATCTAGTTTAATTTCAGTTTTTCAAACATTTTATTTTAAAAGCAAATTTTTGTTAAATATTAAAAACTATAAAATGGCTTAGATTGTCTAAGAACAGAGATCACACATGATCTTTTGCATAGAAATGAGAAAACGCTCATGTAACACACAAAATAAGCTCCATTTTTCCTTATTAAAAGTATTATTATTATTATTACTTTTGTTACTATTACTATTATTATTATTATTATTATTATTATTATTGTTAATATTATTATTATTATTATTATTATTATTATTATTATTATTATTATTATTATTATTATTATTATTATTTTTATTATTATTGTTATTATTATTGTTATTATTATTATTATTTTTAATAAAAACTTATATTAAACAGACAGAAAACGTCGTATTCTGACACAAAAAAACGAATTACGTTATAGACTTGACGAGAACGGCGTATCTAGGACTCTTATAGGACTCTTATAGGGTCAAAAAGTATCAGTTTGGATTAAAACAAATTATTTTTGTTGACTCTCAGTCTGAATTGTTCAACAGTTCAAACAAAAACGGCTTATTTTAGACGATCTTTTGCTTTGAACAAGAAAACTTACATCGAACAGACTAAAAACGTATTAGTAAGTTTTCTTGTTCAAAGCAAAAGATCGTCTAAAATAAGCCGTTTTTGTTTGAACTGATAAACAATTCAGACTGAGAGTCAACAAAAATAATTTATGTTAATCCAAACTGATACTTTTTGACCCTATAAGAGTCCTACAAGAGTCCGAGATACGCCGTTCTCGTCAAGTCTATAACGTAATTCGTTTTTTTGTGTCAGAATACGACGTTTTCTGTCTGTTTAATATAAGTTTTTAATAATAATAATAATAATAATAATAATAACAATAATAATAATAATAATAATAATAATAATAATAATAAAAATAATAATACTGATAATAGTAATAATAATAATAATAATAATAATAATAATAATAATAATAATAATAATAATAATAATAATTATAATGATAATAATACTTATAATAATGAATTTCTTTCTAAATTAAAGCTTAGTTTTTCTAAGCAAAAATGATGCTTATTTTGTGTTATCTGAGCGTTTTCTCATTTCTATGCAAGAGATCATCTGTGATCTGTGTTTTTAGGCAAGAAATTGTCTAAAATTAATAACTCATTTTAAATCTGGTATAAAAACATTTACTATACAAAAGTTAATAATAATAATAATAATAATAATAATAATAATAATAATAATAATAATAATAGTAATAAAAGAAATAATAATAATAATAATAATAATAATGATAATAACACTTATAATAATGAATTTTTTTCTAAATTAAAGCTTAGTTTTTCTAAGCAAAAATGATGCTTATTTTGTGTTATCTGAACGTTTTCTCATTTCTATGCAAGAGATCATCTGTGATCTGTGTTTTTAGGCAAGAAATTGTCTAAAATTAATAACTCATTTTAAAACTGGTATAAAAACATATACTATACAAAAGTTATAATCGGTTTTTAATAATAATAATATTAATAATAATAATAATAATAATAATAATAATAATAATAAAAATAATAATAATAATAATAATAATAGTAATAATAATAATAATAATAAAAATAATAATAATAGTAGTAATAAAAGAAAGCTTAGTTTTCTAAGCAAAAATGAAGCTTATTTTGTGTTATATAAGCGTTTTCTCATTTCTATGCAAAAGATCATGTGTGATCTGTGTTTTTAGGCAATCTAAGCCATTTTATAGTTTTTAGGCAAGAAATTGGCTAAAATTAATCACTCATTTTAAAACTGGTATAAAAACATTTACTATACAAAAGCTATAATCGATTTTTAATAATAATAATATTAATAATAATAATAATAATAATAATAATAATAGTAATAATAATAATAATAATAATAATAAAAATAATAATAATAGTAGTAATAAAAGTAAGCTTAGTTTTCTAAGCAAAAATAAAGCTTATTTTGTGTTATATGAGCGTTTTCTCATTTCTATGCAAAAGATCATGTGTGATCTGTGTTTTTAGGCAATCTAAGCCATTTTATACTTTTTAGGCAAGAAATTGGCTAAAATTAATCACTCATTTTAAAACGGGTATAAAAACAATACTATACAAAAGTTATAATCGGTTTTTAATAATAATAATAATAATAATAATAATAATAACAATAATAATAATAATAATAACAATAATTATAATAATAATAATAATAATAATAATAATAATAATAATAATAATAATAATAATAATAATAATAATAATAACAATAATAATAATAATAATAATTATTATTAAAATAATAATAATAGTAATAAAAGTAAGCTTAGTTTTCTAAGCAAAAATGAAGCTTATTTTGTGTGTTATATGAGTGTTTTCTCATTTCTATGCAAGAAATCATCTGTGATTTGTGTTTTTAGGCAAGAAATTGTCTAAAATTAATAACTCATTTTAAAACTAGTATAAAAACATTTACTATACAAAAGTTAATAATAATAATAATACTTTTAATAAGGAAAAATGGAGCTTATTTTGTGTGTTACATGAGCGTTTTCTCATTTCTATGCAAAAGATCATGTGTGATGTGTGTTTTTAGGCAATCTAAGCCATTTTATAGTTTTTAATATTTAACAAAAATTTGCTTTAAAATAAAATGTATGAAAAACTGAAATTAAACTAAATTAATTGTGTCTAACACTTTAGTAGAGGAAAAAGGAGGAGACATAAAAGTCACTAAAGTCTTAGAGTTGTCTTTAGTCGTCATATTAATAACAATAACATTTATAATAACAATACTAGTAGTACTAAATTTGCTTATATGCAAGCGCTTAATTAAGGTAACAGTTTTTTTGTTTTTTGCTTATATCTCGAAAACAGTTACTCCTATCAATTTTTACTTTTTCACCAAAATTAAAGGTGATAAAATTTCCTACAAAATAGTTATTTGCATTTTTCATGTAGAACTAACCATAAGCGAGATATAAGTTTGAAAGTAATTAATAATTAAAAAAAAGTGTTTTAACAGAAAATGTCTTGTGATTAATAATACACTTAATTTATTGAGTCCAATACTTTATTAGAAGAAAAAGGAGGTGACATAAAAGTCACTGAAGTTTTCAGAGTCGTTTTTAAATGCTGCATTTTTGTCTTTGTCTGAAACATTGAAAACTGAATTACATTTTTGTTCAGTAACAGTTACAGTTTTCTTATTGGTTTTTTGCTTATATCTCGAAAACAGTTACTCCTATCAAATTTTATCTTTCTTTCACAATTAAAGCTGATAAAATTTCCAACAAAATAGTTATTTGCACCTCCTTTTTCTTCTAATTAAGTATTGGACCCAATAAATTAAGTGTATTTTAAATCACAAGACATTTTCTGTTAAAACACATTTTTTTTTAATTATTAATTATTTTCAAACTTATATCTCGCTTATGGTTTGTTCTACATGAAAAATGCAAATAACTATTTTGCAGGAAATTTTATCATCATTAATTTTGGTGAAAAGGTAAAAATTGATTGGAGTAACTGTTTTCGAGATATAAGCAAGAAACCAAAAAACTATTACCTTAATGCAGCGTTTGCATATAAGCAAATTTAGTACTATTAGTTTTATTATTATTAATGTTATTGTTATTAATATGACGACAAAAGACGATTCTGAAACCTTTAGAGACTTTTATGTCTTCACCTTTTTCCTCCACTAAAGTGTTAGGCACAATTAATTTAGTTTAATTTCAGTTTTTCAAACATTTTATTTTAAATCAAATTTTTGTTAGATATTATTTATTGTCATCTCTATAACTCGCTTATGCTTGGTCCTACATGAAAAATGCAAATAATTACTTTGTTGGAAATTTTATCAGCTTTAATTTTGAAAGAAAGATAAATATTGATAGGTGTAACTGTTTTTGAGATATAAGCAAAAAACCAATAAGAAAACTGTAACTGTTACTGAACAAAAATGTAATTCAGTTTTCAATGTTTGAGACGAAGACGAAAATGCAGCATTTAAAAACGACTCTGAAGACTTCAGTGACTTTTATGTCACCTCCTTTTTCTTCTAATAAAGTATTGGACCCAATAAATTAAGTGTATTTTAAATCACAAGGCATTTTCTGTTAAAGCACTTTTGTTTTAAATATTAATTATTTTCAAACTTATGTCTCGCTTATGGTTAGTCGTACATGAAAAATGCAAATAACTATTTTGTAGGAAATTTTATCAGCTTTAATTTTAGTAAAAAGATAAAAATTGATAGGAGTAACTGTTTTCGAGATATAAGCTAGAAACCAAAAAACTGTTACCTTAATTAAGCGCTTGCATATAAGCAAATTTAGTACTATTAGTATTATTATTATTAATGTTATTGTTATTAATATGACGACTAAAAACGACTCTGAAGACTTTAGTGACCTTTATGTCTTCTCCTTTTTCCTCTACTAAAGTGTTAGACACAATTAATTTAGTTTAATTTTAGTTTTTCAAACATTTTATTTTAAAGCAAATTTTTGTTAAAGATTATTTATATCCAACTCTATAACTCGCTTATGGTTGGTCTTACAAAAGAAATGCAAATAACTATTTTGTAGGAAATTTTATCAGCTTTAATTTTGAAAGAAAGATAAAAATTGATAGGAGTAATTGTTTTCGAGATATAAGCAAAAAACCAAAGTAAAAACTGTTACAGTTACTGAACAAAAATGTAATTCAATTTTCAATGTTTGAGACGAAGTCGAAAATGCAGCATTTAAAAACGACTTTGAAGACTTCAGCAACTTTTATGTCACCGCCTTTTTCTTCTAATAAAGTATTGGACCCAATAAATTAAGTATATTTTAAATCACAAGACATTTTCTGTTAAAGCGCTTTTTTTTTAAATATTAATAATTTTTAAACTTATATCTCGCTTATGGTTAGTCTTACATGAAAAATGCAAATAACTATTTTGTAGGAAAATTTATCAGCTTTAATTTTAGTAATTTTGGCATCTACCAAAATGTTAGGGGATTAAAATCAAAATCAGTTACATTTTTTAATTCATTTTTATCTACGTCTGATGAATTTGATTTAATTGTTATTACTGAGTCTTGGTTAGATGACACCGTCTTGGATGGTGAATTGTTTTCTGATAATTATTATGTTTTTCGTCGGGACAGAGATCTCCGCCACCTGGGTATCCATAGAGGTGGTAGTGTGCTTATAGCAGTTAATAACAAATATAACTGTCGTCAACTCGATATATCTAATATTAGTCGTAGAAGTTCTCCTGCTATTGATCTGGTTGCAATAAAAATAAATGTAACAAGTTATCAACATCTCTTCGTGTTTGTAGTCTACATTCCTCCTTCTATTTCCTTTAGTGATTTTGACAATTTTTTTGATCTTCTTAATAATTTTGACGAGATTAATAATGACAATGTTTTATTCTTAGGAGACTTTAACACTCCTTTATTCAGTGGATTTTCAAAAAACAATTTTAGTATTTCTCTCAAACACTTCGCTTCTTTTCATAATTTTAATCAATTTAATAACATACGTAATAATAGGAATAATATATTGGATCTCATCTTTTCCAACATGGACTGTGCCGTTAGCAAGTCCTCTTTCTCGTTTGTTCTTGAAGATCCTTTCCATCCGAGTTTGGAGTTTACCCTCGATATTGTAGCAAAAACTCCTGATAAGTTCTATATGAATAGGGACCACGTCGCATTTAATTTTAAAAAAGCAAATTTTGATTGTCTATACACTACTTTACAGGTAGTTGATTGGTCCGAACTGGAGAAGTTTAGCGATGTGAATGAGGCATGTCGAGTTTTTTATGAAACCCTCTACAATTGTTTTGAGTTATCTGTTCCAAAACTATTTTGTCGTAAAAACTACCGCACATTTTCTACTTGGTTCAACACTGACATTATCAATTGTCTACGTCGTAAATCTAACATTTTAAAGAAATATCGTCGAACTAAAAATATGCATTTCTATGAGGAGTTTAAGAAACTTCGATCTCTTTCAAAATCCCTAATAACTACTGCCTATTCTCAATACATCGGCCACATGGAAAACACTATCTCCAAAGATCCAAAGAAATTCTGGTATTTTGTTCAAGCTAAAAAGCGTAACTCTAGAATTTCGGGTGTGTTGTATCATAATGGTAATGCAATATCAAATCCTAATGATATAGTAAATAGTTTCGCTAAATTCTTCAAAAGTGTTTTTTCTGACATGACATTGACTTCAGATAGTCTCTCGAAGATGACGAATCTAAATAGTTTTATTACTGTAAACGAGATTAATGAACATGAAATAATCCGGGTATTAAAGCGATCTAAAGACACACTTACTGCTGGTTGTGATGGTATCCCCAGCTTTTTATTAAGGGATTGTGCACATATTTTTTCTAAACCATTCGTATACATTTTTAATTTAATATTGCAAACTTCGACGTTTCCTAACATATGGAAAATAGCACACGTTTGTCCTGTCTTCAAAACGGGTGATATAACACAAATTCAAAACTACAGGCCAATTTCAATCTTGTGTAATTTCTCGAAAGTTTTTGAGTCAATTATTTACGACCGCATCTATTCTTCTGTAAAAAGATTTATATCACTTTCGCAGCATGGATTTGTTGAAAAAAGATCAACTGTTACAAATCTAGCCTGTTTTACTCAGTTCATATCTGACGCTTTGGACAGAAAAGGTCAGGTTGATGTCATTTATATGGACTTCAAAAAAGCATTTGATCAAATTGATCATCATCTGTTATAGTTAAAACTTGATCAGTATGGTTTCTCCGGTTCTTTGCTATCCCTAATAAAATCCTATCTTGCTAATCGAGAGCAAAGGGTTAAATATCGTAACTACATTTCGGATAGTTACGTTGCAACTTCGGGTGTGCCGCAAGGTTCCAATCTTGGACCCTTATTATTTTTGCTTTTCATTAATGATATATGTGGTTCTTTATCAACATGCGCTAAACTTCTCTTTGCCGATGATCTTAAAATTTACACAGAAATAAAATCTATAGAGGACTGCCTCACTTTACAGAACAATATTAACGCAGTAGTGAAATGGTGTAATGAAAATCGCCTTTATCTAAACCCATCCAAATGTAACACTAAAAAGCGCGAATTCCTTGAATTTGTATATGATATTTCGTCCGTAACACTGCATCGTACCTTTATTATTAAAGATTTGAGAGTTATTTTCGATACTGAACTCGCATTCAGTGAGCATATTAGGGATGTTACGGCTAGAGCGATTAAGTCATATGGATTCATCTATAGAAATTGTCGAGATTTTAAGAACTTATCAGTTATGAAGACCCTATTCTTCTCGTTAGTTAGAAGCAAACTAGAATACGGCGCACTTATTTGGTACCCGATTTATAAAATCCATATAGATCAACTCGAAAACATACAGCGACGATTCCTAAAATTCCTAGTTTTTATAATAGATAGAAATTATCCTATAAGGGGCTATGACCAGAACTTGCTTTTGAATAGATTCGGTCTCCAATCTTTACAGTTTCGCCGTATTTGTATTATAATTAAATTTCTGTATAATTTAATTAATAATAACATCGACTGTTCTTGGCTATTAAATATGTTAAATTTTGCTGTTCCACGTTTAAACTCCAGACAAGCCATGACATTTTATCCTATAGCGAGAAGGACCAATGTAGCTGATAAGTCTCCTATCGTATTAATGACTACCCTATTTAATAATGTATGTAAAGACGGTGATATCAACTATGATTCGTGGCGGAAGATTGTTTCGTCTTTATCATTAGTATAGTATTAGTGTAGTTCTAAGTTTTTGTATATATTTACTGTAAATGGTTCTCCTGTAGTAAATAAAGGCTTATTATTATTATTATTATTATTATTATTATTATAAAAATTGATAGAAGTAACTGTTTTCGAGATATAAGCTAGAAACCAAAAAACTGTTACCTAAATTAAGCGCTTGCATATAAGCAAATTTAGTACTATTAGTATTATTATTATTAATGTTATTGTTATTAATATGACGACTAAAGACGACTCTGAAACCTTTAGTGACATTTATGTTTTCTCCTTTTTCCTCTACTAAAGTGTTGGACACAATTAATTTAGTTTAATTTTAGTTTTTCAAACATTTTATTTTAAAGCAAGTTTTTGTTAAATATTATTTATATCCAACTCTATAACTCGCTTATGGTTGGTCCTACAAGAAAAATGCAAATAACTATTTTGTAAGAAATTTTATCAGCTTTAATTTTGAAAGAAAGATAAAAATTGATTGGAGTAACTGTTTTCGAGATATAAGCAAAAAACCAATAAGAAAACTGTAACTGTTACTGAACAAAAATGTAATTCAGTTTTCAATGTTTGAGACGAAGACGAAAATGCAGCATTATTATTATTATTAATGTTATTGTTATTAATATGACGACTAAAAACGACTCTGAAGACTTTGGTGACTTTTATGTCTTCTCCTTTTTCCTATACTAAAGTGTTAGACTCAATTAATTTAGTTTAATTTCGGTTTTTCAAACATTATATTTTAAAGCAAATTTTTGTTAAAGATTATTTATATCCAACTCTATAACTCGCTTATGGTTGGTCTTACAAAAGAAATGCAAATAACTATTTTGTAGGAAATTTTATCAGCTTTAATTTTGAAAGAAAGATAAAAATTGATAGGAGTAAATGTTTTCGAGATATAAGCAAAAAACCAAAGTGAAAACTGTAACAGTTACTGAACAAAAATGTAATTTAGTTTTCAATGTTTAAGACGAAGACGAAAATGCAGCATTTACTGTCACCTCTTTTTTCTTCTAATTAAGTATTGGACCCAATAAATTAAGTGTATTTTAAATTACAAGACATTTTCTGTTAAAGCACATTTTTTTTAATTATTAATTATTTTCAAACTTATATCTCGTTTATGGTTAGTTTTACATGAAAAATGCAAATAACTATTTTGTAGGAAATATTATCAGCTTTAATTTTAGTAAAAAGGTAAAAATTGATAGGAGTAACTGTTTTCGAGATATAAGCAAGAAACCAAAAAACTGTTACCTTAATTAAGCGCTTGCATATAAGCAAATTTAGTACTAAAAACAACTCTGAAGACTTTGGTGACTTTTATGTCTTCTCCTTTTTCCACAACTAATGTGTTAGACCCAATTAATTTAGTTTAATATCGGTTTTTCAAACATTTTATTTTAAAGCAAATTTTTGTTAAAGATTATTTATATCCAACTCTATAACTCGCTTATGGTTGGTCCTACAAAAAAATGCAAATAACTATTTTGTAGGAAATTTTATCAGCTTTACTTTTGAATAAAAGATAAAAATTGATAGGAGTAACTGTTTTCGAGATACAAGCAAGAAACCAAAAAACTGTTACCTTAATTAAGCGTTTGCATATAAGCAAATTTAGTACTATTAGTATTATTATTATTAATGTTATTGTTATTAATATGACGACTAAAGACGACTCTGAAACATTTAGTGACTTTTATGTCTTCTCCTTTTTCCTATACTAAAGTGTTAGACCCAATTAATTTAGTTTAATTTCGGTTTTTCAAGCATTTTATTTTAAAGCAAATTTTTGTTACATATTATTTATATCCAACTCTATAACTCGTTTATGCTTGGTCCTACAAGAAAAATGTAAATAACTATTTTGTTGGAAATTTTATCAGCTTTAATTTTGAAAGAAAGATAAAATTTGATAGGAGTAACTGTTTTCGAGATATAAGCAAAAAAACAATAAGAAAACTGTAACTGTTACTGAACAAAAATGTAATTCAGTTTTCAATGTTTGAGACGAAGACAAAAATGCAGCATTTAAAAACGACTCTGAAGACTTCAGTGACTTTTATGTCACCTTCTTTTTCTCCTAATAAAGTATTGGACTCAATAAATTAAGTGTATTTTAAATCACAAGACATTTTCTGTTAAAACACTTTTTTTTAATTATTTAACTTATATCTCGCTTATGGTTAGTTCTACATGAAAAATGCTAATAACTATTTTGTAGGAAATTTTATCACCTTTAATTTTGGTGAAAAAGTAAAAATTGATAGAAGTAACTGTTTTCGAGATATAAGCAAAAAACAAAAAAACTGTTACCTTAATTAAGCGCTTGCATATAAGCAAATTTAGTACTACTAGTATTGTTATTATAAATGTTATTGTTATTAATATGACGACTAAAGACAACTCTAAGACTTTTGTGACTTTTATGTCTCCTCCTTTTTCCTCTACTAAAGTGTTAGGCACAATTAATTTAGTTTAATTTCAGTTTTTCAAACATTTTAATATTAATTTTTAATATTAAAAACTATAAAATGGCTTAGATTGCCTAAAAACTCAGATCACACATGATCTTTTGCATAGAAATGAGAAAACGCTCATGTAACACACAAAATAGGCTCCATTTTTCCTTATTAAAAGTATTATTATTATTATTATTATTATTATTATTATTATTATTATTATTATTATTATTATTATTATTATTATTATTATTATTATTATTATTATTATTATTATTATTATTATTATTATTATTATTATTATTATTATTATTATTATTATTATTATTATTATTATTATTATTATTATTAAAAACCGATTATAACTTTTGTATAGTAAATGTTTTTATACCAGTTTTAAAATGAGTTATTAATTTTAGACAATTTCTTGCCTAAAAACACAGATCACAGATGATTTCTTCCATAGAAATGAGAAAACGCTCATAACACTCAAAATAAGCTTCATTTTTGCTTAGAAAACTAAGCTTACTTTTATTACTATTATTATTTTTATTATTATTATTATTATTATTATTATTATTATTATTATTATTATTATTATTATTATTATTATTATTATTATTATTATTATTATTATTATTATTATTAAAAACCGATTATAACTTTTGTATAGTAAATATTTTTATACCAGTTTTAAAATGAGTTATTAATTTTAGACAATTTCTTGCCTAAAAACACAGATCACAGATGATCTCTTGCATAGAAATGAGAAAACGCTCATATAACACACAAAATAAGCTTGATTTTTGCTTAGAAAACTAAGCTTACTTTTATTACTATTATTATTATTTTTATTATTATTATTATTATTATTACTATTATTATTATTATTATTATTATTATTATTATTAACTTTTGTATAGTAAATGTTTTTATACCAGTTTTGAATTGAGTTATTAATTTTAGACAATTTCTTGCCTAAAAACACAGATCACAGATGATTTCTTCCATAGAAATGAGAAAACGCTCATAACACTCAAAATAAGCTTCATTTTTGCTTAGAAAACTAAGCTTACTTTTATTACTAGTATTATTTTTATTATTATTATTATTATTATTATTGTTATTATTATTATTATTATTATTATTATTATTATTATTATTATTATTATTATTATTATTATTATTATTATTATTATTATTATTATTATTATTAAAAACCGATTATAACTTTTGTATAGTAAATATTTTTATACCAGTTTTAAAATGAGTTATTAATTTTAGACAATTTCTTGCCTAAAAACACAGATCACAGATGATCTCTTGCATAGAAATGAGAAAACGCTCATATAACACACAAAATAAGCTTGATTTTTGCTTAGAAAACTAAGCTTACTTTTATTACTATTATTATTATTTTTATTATTATTATTATTATTACTATTATTATTATTATTATTATTATTATTATTATTATTATTAACTTTTGTATAGTAAATGTTTTTATACCAGTTTTGAATTGAGTTATTAATTTTAGACAATTTCTTGCCTAAAAACACAGATCACAGATGATTTCTTCCATAGAAATGAGAAAACGCTCATAACACTCAAAATAAGCTTCATTTTAGCTTAGAAAACTAAGCTTACTTTATTACTAGTATTATTTTTATTATTATTATTATTATTATTATTATTATTATTATTATTATTATTATTATTATTATTATTAAAAACTTATATTAAACAGACAGAAAACGTCGTATTCTGACAAAAAAACGAATTACGTTATAGACTTGACGAGAACGGCGTATCTCGGACTCTTATAGGACTCTTATAGGGTCAAAAAGTATCAGTTTGGATTAAAACAAATTATTTTTGTTGACTCTCAGTCTGAATTGTTCATCAGTTCAAACAAAAACGGCTTATTTTAGACGATCTTTTGCTTTGAACAAGAAAACTTACATCGAACAGACTAAAAACGTATTAATCTGGCATAAAAGAGCAATTTATGTATCACTTTGGATAAAGGCAGCTAATCCTATTCGTTTCATTGCCTAAAATAGACAAAATTGTTAAAAAATCTAACAAAAACGCTGTATTCTAGCACAAAATACTAATTACATTATAGTTTTGACGAGAATACCTTATTTGGAATGATTCTATGCTTCCAAACAAGTAAATTTTTATTAAACAGATGCCAAACATCATGTTTTGTCCTATAAAGACATTTTATATTGCAGTTTGTATTAAAACAAAATATTTTCGTTGATTCTTTGTTAGAAGCAGCAAACCTAACATTACAGAATCTGAAAACTTTGTATTCGGACACAAACCACCGAATTTTGTATCAGTTTAGACAAAAACGGTTGATTTTCGACAATATTTTGCTTTCAACAAGAAAACTTACATCAAACTGACCAAAAACGTTTTATTTTAGCACAAAACAAAAGATTTGCGTTATAGTCTTAACGAAAGCTGTTAATTTCAAACGGTTCTGTGCTTTGAAACGAGTAAACTTTCACTGAACAGAGGAAAAAAATTTCGCCTTTTAAAAACGATTCATGCCACAGTTTGGATAAAAACCAATTATTTTTGTTAATTCATTGTTACAAACAAGAAACCTTACATCAATGAAACTGAAAACCCCTTATTCAGGCACAGAAATTCGAATTACGTTTCGGTCTGGACAAAAACTGCTTATTTTAGACGATCCTTTGTTTTGAACACGAAAACTTACATTAAAAAGATTAAAAACGTCTTATTCTGGCTGAAAACTGCAAATTATATATTACTCTAGATAAAAGCAATTTATCCTGATTACTCCTTTGCTTAGAATAGAGCAAACTTTTATAAAACTTAATGAAAACTTTAAATTTTGTCTCAAAGGAATAATTTACGTTATAGTTTTGACCAGCACTGTTTATTTCAAACGAATTTATGATTCGAAACTAATGAACTTTTATGGGGCAGATGCAAAACCACATATTACCATATAAAGCGTTGTTTTAAAGCAAAGTATTACCTTTTGCAACAAAAAATTTCAAAGAAACTGAAAACTTCGTATCCATGCATAAATATCGAATTACGTATCAGTTTAGGCAAATACAGCATATTTTAAACGATTCCTTGCTATAAACAAGAAAAATTTTATCAAGCATATTGAAAACGTCTTATTCTCGAAAATAAGAGCAAATTATGTATCAGTTTTAACAAAAGCGGATTACTCTGTTTGATTCTATGCTTAGAGTAGAGTAAACTACTTTAAAACGAAATGAAAACTCTATATTCAAGCTCAAAAGAACAAATTACGTTATAGTTTTGACAAAAAAAAATATTCCGGACGATTACATACTTCGAAGTAAGCAAACTTTAATTAAACAAGTGCAAAAGCTAATACTTTGCTTTAAAATAACGATTTATGTGGTAATATGGTATTTTGCATCTGTCCTATAAAAGTTTACTCGTTTCGCTCCATTGAATCATTCGAAATAAATTATTTTAACACAACAACAACGAAAATAATTTGTTTTTGTTTAAACTGTATCATAAGTCGCTTTTATAAAACGAACTAAGACGTTTGGCATTTGTTTAGTGAAAGTTTTCTCGTTTGGGGGCATAAAATTGTTTGAAATTAACAGTTCTGGTCAAAACTATAACGTAAATTATTTCTTTGTATCACAGATTTGCGTTATAGTCTTGACGAGAACTGTTAATTTCAAACGATTCTATGCTTTGAAACCAGTATACTTTCACTGAACAGAGGCAAAACGTCTGATTTCGCCTTTAGAAAACGATTTATGTCACAGTTTGGATTAAAACCAATGATTTTCGTTTATTCATTGTACAAACAAAAAACCTTACATCAAAGAAACTGAAAACCTCTTATTCAGGCCCAGAAAATCAAATTACGTTTCAGTCTAGACACAAATTGCTTATTTTAGACGATTCTTTCTTTTGAATACGAAAACTTACATTAAAAAGATTAAAAACGTCTTATTCTGGCTCAAAACTGCAAATTATGTATTACTTTGGACAAAAGCAGTTTATCCTGATTACTCCTTTGCTTAGAATAGAGCAAACTTGTATAAAACTTAATGAAAACTTTAAATTTCGTCTCAAAGAAATAATTTACGTTATAGTTTTGACCAGCACTGTTTATTTCAAACGAATTTAAGATTCGAAACTAATGAACTTTTATGGGGCAGATGCAAAACTACATATTACCATATAAAGCGTTGTTTTAAAGCAAAGTATTACCTTTTGCAACAAGAAATTTCACGTCAAAGAAACTGAAATAATTTACGTTATAGTTTTGACCAGAACTGTTAATTTCAAACGATTTTATGCTCCCAAACGAGAAAACTTTCACTAAACAAATGCCAAACGTCTTAGTTCGTTTTATAAAAGCGACTTATGATACAGTTTAAACAAAAACAAATTATTTTCGTTGTTGTTGTGTTAAAATAATTTATTTCGAATGATTCAATGGAGCGAAACGAGTAAACTTTTATAGGACAGATGCAAAATACCATATTACCACATAAATCGTTATTTTCGAGCAAAGTATTAGCTTTTGCACTTGTTCAATTAAAGTTTGCTTACTTCGAAGTATGTAATCGTCCGGAATATTTTTTTTTTGTCAAAACTATAACGTAATTTGTTCTTTTGAGCTTGAATATAGAGTTTTCATTACGTTTTAAAGTAGTTTACTCTACTCTAAGCATAGAATCAAACAGAGTAATCCGCTTTTGTTAAAACTGATACATAATTTGCTCTTATTTTCGAGAATAAGACGTTTTCAATATGCTTGATAAAATTTTTCTTGTTTATAGCAAGGAATCGTTTACAATAAGCTGTATTTGCCTAAACTGATACGTAATTCGATATTTATGCATGGATACGAAGTTTTCAGTTTCTTTGACGTGAAATTTCTTGTTGCAAAAGGTAATACTTTGCTTTAAAACAACGCTTTATATGGTAATATGTGGTTTTGCATCTGCCCCATAAAAGTTCATTAGTTTCGAATCATAAATTCGTTTGAAATAGACAGTGCTGGTCAAAACTATAACGTAAATTATTTCTTTGACACGAAATTTAAAGTTTTCATTAAGTTTTATACAAGTTTGCTCTATTCTAAGCAAAGGAGTAATCAGGATAAATTGCTTTTATCTAGAGTAATATATAATTTGCAGTTTTCAGCCAGAATAAGACGTTTTTAATCTTTTTAATGTAAGTTTTCGTGTTCAAAACAAAGGATCGTCTAAAATAAGCAGTTTTTGTCTAGACTGAAACGTAATTCGAATTTCTGTGCCTGAATAAGGGGTTTTCAGTTTCTTTGATGTAAGGTTTCTTGTTTGTAACAATGAATTAACAAAAATAATTGGTTTTTATCCAAACTGTGGTATGAATCAGCTTTAAGACTATAACGCAAATCTTTTGTTTTGTGCTAAAAGAAGACGTTTTTAGTCAGTTTGATGTAAGTTTTCTTGTTGAAAGCAAAATATTGTCGAAAATCAACCGTTTTTGTCTAAACTGATACAAAATTCGGTGGTTTGTGTCCGAATACAAAGTTTTCAGATTCTTTAATGTTAGGTTTGCTGCATCTAACAAAGAATCAACTAAAATATTTTGTTTTAATACAAACTGCAATATAAAATGTCTTTATAGGACAAAACATGATGTTTGGCATCTGTTTAATAAAAATTTACTCGTTTGGAAGCATAGAATCATTCCAAATAAGGTATTCTCGTCAAAACTATAATGTAATTAGTATTTTGTGCTAGAATACAGCGTTTTTGTTAGATTTTTTAACAATTTTGTCTATTTTAGGCAATAAAACCAATAGGATTAGCTGCCTTTATCCAAAGTGATACATAAATTGCTCTTTTATGCCAGATTAATACGTTTTTAGTCTGTTCGATGTAAGTTTTCTTGTTCAAAGCAAACGATCGTCTAAAATAAGCCGTTTTTGTTTGAACTGATGAACAATTCAGACTGAGAGTCAACAAAAATAATTTGTTTTAATCCAAACTGATACTTTTTGACCCTATAAGAGTCCTATAAGAGTCCTAGATACGCCGTTCTCGTCAAGTCTATAACGTAATTCGTTTTTTTGTGTCAGAATACGACGTTTTCTGTCTGTTTAATATAAGTTTTTATTAAAAATAATAATAATAATAATAATAATAAAAATAATAATAATGATAATAATAATAATAATAATAATAATAATAATAATAATAATAATAATAATAATAATAGTAATAATAATAATAATAATAATAAGAATAATAATAGTAATAAAAGTAAGCTTAGTTTTCTAAGCAAAAATAAAGCTTATTTTGTGTGTTATATGAGCGTTTTCTCATTTCTATGCAAGAAATCATCTGTGATCTGTGTTTTTAGGCAAGAAATTGTCTAAAATTAATAACTCATTTTAAAACTGGTATAATAGTATATTATTACACGAGCAAGTAAAGAAGGTTTTTATCCACAAAAATGAAGTTTGCTGCACGAGCCGAAAGCGAGTGCATGTAATCATTTGAGTGGATAAAAATCTTTACTTGCAAGTATAATACTATACTTTATCTACGATCAAATAACCAAAAAAAAAAAACACGAATTAAAATAAATTCTTAGTTGATTAATTTTAATTCTTTTGAACATTAAACTATAATTTTATCTACGATTAAATAACCAAAAAGAAAAATACATTTTTAGTTGGTTAATTTTAATACTTTTGGATATGAATATATTAGTTAGTTACATTGTCATTTTTATTATAAATGTTAATGGTAAAGTTAGAACAATTATTGAAAGTAAAAGGAGGATCCTTGCCAAGATTAATTTCGCAATTATTCTTGGTTACAGCTGTGGTACTGTCAACTTTTGTAGATGTACATTGAACATTACTTACAGATGTGCTTGTACACGGTCTGTTAACTTCTCTTAAAATTGTATTACCTATTTGAAGTTTATTGTTTAAGTTGTTATCTATGTACTCCTTAGCCACGTTTGTTGACCCCGCCATGCCCCATGTCGCTTGAGGGTGGTAATATCAGCACCTCCATCAACCAAAAGTGTGGCAGATGATCTCCGTAGGCAATGACCTGTATATAACTGAGGATTTTGAAGATTCAAAAAAGTAGCAACACTCTTCGGCATGGCAGCTAGCTTGTTAATACCTATTTTTTGCGATGTACACTTATTATTTTGAAAATTCAAGAAAAAAGATGAACATTGTATATTGGTTGGACGAAGATTCATATATTTTTTGCAAATATAGTAATATTCTCCCGTTACTGTAAAACTCCTAGAAACTTTTGTTTTGGTAACGGGAATTTTGACAAGCAAAGCTCGATCTAAATCTTCGATGTGCTCTAGTTTCATTGCATGCAATTCTTGAGATCTGCAGGCACCCATTATACCCATTATTACAGCCACCTTGATGAAATGCAGGTATTTAATAATTTGTATATAACAGTTTGTGTTTTTTACCTTCGTTACAAGATATTTTTCATCTGGTGCTTTCTCGATAAACTCCTTTATATTTTCAGAAGATAAAGTTTTCGGTTTTTTAGGTTTGTATGTCTCAGATTTGCGTTTCAAAAATGCTTGAATTTTTTTATAGTTCTCAATATGTATATCGTGACGAATGACTAACGTACTTTTAAGCATTGAGTAGTAACTCCAAAGAGAAGAAGATGAATACTTTTCTGCAAGCATCACAAAATAACTTAATATAATATTTTCAGAAAAAGAAGTTGTATTTTTTTCTGCGCGCCATTTTAAAAACCTTTCATAAACACACTCATATTTGTGCCGCGATTTTTGTGGTAGAAGATTTTTTATTGCACTCGTTGCGATATTGCGAATGTCAGGTGGCGTGCAGGTCATTTCATTCTCTTCTTCCAACATTTTAAATATCTTTCTGTCACAAAAAACTGCTTGAACAATCACAGATTTCACTACTAGTTCCGACTAAATAATTAGCTGTTTGTTTTTGTTGTCAGCTGATTTGGCTTGTTTGGTTATATTGCTGCGGTTACGGCACACAATTGCCAACATAAAAGTGGTGGAAAAGATAAAATTCCAATATTTTCAATTTTGATTGGTCCCAATCCCAAAGGATAAAAAATTCTGTCAATTTTACCCATGGGTGAAAACCAATCAGAGACTTCTTTTAATTTGCCGATGGATAAAATGAAAATTTACAGTGGAACTTTCACAACAGTAATGGTTATATTATTTGATGATCGTAGATAAAAACATTTACTATACAAAAGTTAATAATAAAAATAATAATAATAATAATAATAATAATAATAATAATAGTAATAGTAACAAAAGTAATAATAATAATAATACTTTTAATAAGGAAAAATGAAGCTTATTTTGTGTGTTACAGGAGCGTTTTCTCATTTCTAAGCAAAAGATCATGTGTGATCTGTGTTTTTAGGCAATCTAAGCCATTTTATAGTTTTTAGGCAAGAAATTGTGTAAAATAAATCACTCATTTTAAAACTGGTATAAAAACATTTACTATACAAAAGTTATAATCGGTTTTTAATAATAATAATAATATTAACAATAATAATAATAATAATAATAATAATAATAATAATAATAATAATAATAATATAAATAAAAATAATAGTAATAAAAGTAAGCTTACTTTTCTAAGCAAAAATGAAGCTTAGTTTGTGTCTTATATGAGCGTTTTCTCATTTCTATGCAAGAGATCATCTGTGATCTGTGTTTTTAGGCAAGAAATTGTCTAAAATTAATAACTCATTTTAAAACTGGTATAAAAACATTTACTATACAAAAAAAGTTAATAATAATAATAATAATAATAATAATAATAATAATAATAATAATAGTAATAATAATAATAATAATAATAATAATAATAATAATAATAACAATAATAATAATAATAGTAATAAAAGTAAGCTTAGTTGTCTAAGCAAAAATGAAGTTTATTTTGTGTGTTATATGAGTGTTTTCTCATTTCTATGCAAGAAATCATCTGTGATCTGTGTTTTTAGGCAAGAAATTGTCTAAAATTAATAACTCATTTTAAAACTGGTATAAAAACATTTACTATTCAAAAGTTAATAATAATAATAATAATTATAATAATAATAATAATTAATATTATTATAATAATAATATTAACAATAATAATAATAATAATAATAATAATAATAATAATAGTAATAGTAACAAAAGTAATAATAATAATAATACTTTTAATAAGGAAAAATGGAGCTTATTTTGTGTGTTACATGAGCGTTTTCTCATTTCTATGCAAAAGATCATATGTGATTTGTGTTTTTAGGCAATCTAAGCCATTTTATAGTTTTTAATATTTAACAAAAATTTGCTTTAAAATGAAATGTTTGAAAAACTGAAATTAAACTAAATTAATTGTGTCTAACACTTTAGTAGAGGAAAAAAGAGAAGACATAAAAGTCACTAAAGTCTTAGAGTTGTCTTTAGTCGTCATATTAATAACAATAACATTTATAATAACAATACTAGTAGTACTAAATTTGCTTATATGCAAGTGCGTAATTAGGATAACAGTTTTTTTGTTTTTTGCTTATATCTCGAAAACAGATACTCCTATCAATTTTTACCTTTTCACTAAAATTAAAGGTGATAAAATTTCCTACAAAATAGTTATTTGCATTTTTCATGTAGAACTAACCATAAGCGAGATATAAGTTTGAAAATAATTAATAATTAAAAAAAATTGTGTTTTAACAAAAAATGTCTTGTGATTTAAAATACACTTAATTTATTGGGTCCAATACTTAATTAGAAGAAAAAGGAGGTGACAGTAAATGCTGCATTTTCGTCTTCGTCTCAAACATTGAAAAATGAATTACATTTTTGTTCAGTAACTGTCGTCGAAGACGAAAATGCAGCATTTACAAACGACTCTAAAAACTTCTGTGACTTTTATGTCATCTTCTTTTTCCTCTACTAAAGTGTTAGTTTAATTTAGTTTAATTTCAGTTTTTCAAACATTTTACTTTAAAGCAAATTTTTGTTAAATATTAATTATATCCAACTCTATAACTCGCTTATGGTTGGTCCTACAAGAAAAATGCAAACAACTATTTTGTAAGAAATTTTATCAGCTTTAATTTTGAATGAAAGATAAAAATTGATAGAAGTAACTGTTTTCGAGATATAAGCAAAAAACAAAAAAACTGTTACCTTAATTAAGCGCTTGCATATAAGCAAATTTAGTACTACTAGTATTGTTATTATTAATGTTATTGTTATTAATATGACGACTAAAGACAACTCTAAGACTTTATTGACTTTTATGTCTCCTCCTTTTTCCTCTACTAAAGTGTTAGACACAATTAATTTAGTTTAATTTCAGTTTTTTAAACATTTTATTTTAAAGCAAATTTTTGTTAAATATTATTTATATCCAACTCTATAACTCGCTTATGGTTGGTCCTACAAGAAAAATGCAAATAGCGATTTTGTAGGAAATTTTATCAGCTTTAATTTTGAGAGAAAAATAAAAATTGATAGGAGTAACAGTTTTCGAGATATAAGCAAAAAACCAATAAGAAAACTGTAACTGTTACTGAACAAAAATGTAATTCAGTTTTCAATGTTTAAGACGATGACGAAAATGCAGCATTTACAAACGACACTAAAGATTTCAGTGACCTTTCTGTCACCTCTTTTTTCTTCTAATAAAGTATTGGACCCAATAAATTAACAAGACATTTTCTGTTGAAGCACTTTTTTTTTAATTTTAATTATTTTCAAACTTATATCTCGCTTATGGTTAGTCCTACATGAAAAATGCAAATAACTATTTTGTAGAAAATTTTATCAGCTTTAATTTTAGTAAAAAGATAAAAATTGATAGGAGTAACTGTTTTCGAGATATAAGCAAGAAACCAAAAAACTGTTACCTTAATTAAGCGCTTGCCAACTAAATTAAGTGTATTTTAAATCACAAGGCATTTTCTGTTAAAGCACTTTTTTTTAAATATTAATTATTTTCAAACTTATATCTCGCTTATGGTTAGTCCTGCATGAAAAATGCAAACTACTATTTTGTAGGAAATTTTATCAGCTTTAATTTTAGTAAAAAGATAAAAATTGATTGGAGTAACTGTTTTCGAGATATAAGCAAGAAACCAAAAAACTGTTACCTTAATTAAGCGCTTGCATATAAGCAAATTTTGTACTAAAAACAACTCTGAAGACTTTGGTGACTTTTATGTCTTCTCCTTTTTTCTCTACTAAAATGTTAGACCCAATTAATTTAGTTTAATATCGGTTTTTCAAACATTTTATTTTAAAGCAAATTTTTGTTAAAGATTATTTATATCCAACTCTATAACTCGCTTATGGTTGGTCCTACAAAAAAATGCAAATAACTATTTTGTAGGAAATTTTATCAGCTTTAATTTTGAAAAAAAGATAAAAATTGATAGGAGTAACTGTTTTCGAGATATAAGCAAGAAACCAAAAAACTGTTACCTTAATTAAGCGTTTGCATATAAGCAAATTTAGTACTTTTAGTATTATTATTATTAATGTTATTGTTATTAATATGACGACTAAAGACGACTCTGAAACATTTAGTGACTTTTATGTCTTCTCCTTTTTCCTCTACTAAAGTGTTAGACACAATTAATTTAGTTTAATTCCGGTTTTTCAAGCATTTTATTCTAAAGCAAATTTTTGTTAAATATTATTTATGTCCAACTCTATAACTCGTTTATGCTTGGTCCTACAAGAAAAATGTAAATAACTATTTTGTTGGAAATTTTATCAGCTTTAATTTTGGAAGAAAGATAAAATTTGATAAGAGTAACTGTTTTCGAGATATAAGCAAAAAACCAATAAGAAAACTGTAACTGTTACTGAACAAAAATGTAATTCAATTTTTAATGTTTGAGACGAAGACGAAAATGCAGCATTAAAAATCGACTCTGAAGACTTCAGTGACTTTTATGTCACCTTCTTTTTCTTCTAATAAAGTATTGGACCCAATAAATTAAGTGTATTTTAAATCACAAGACATTTTCTGTTAAAGCACTTTTTTTTTAAATATTAATTATTTTCAAACTTATATCTCGCTTATGGTTAGTCCTACATGAAAAATGCAAATTACTATTTTGTAGGAAATTTTATCAGCTTTAATTTTAGTAAAAAGGTAAAAATTGATAGGAGTAACTGTTTTCGAGATATAAGCAAGAAACTGTTACCTTAATCAAGCGCTTGCATATAAGCAAATTTAGTAATATTAGTATTATTATTATTAATGTTATTGTTATTAATTTGACGACTAAAAACGACTCTGAAGACTTTGATGACTTTTATGTCTTCTTCTTTTTCCTCTACTAAAGTGTTAGACCCAATTAATTTAGTTTAATTTCGGTTTTTCAAACATTTTATTTTAAAGCAAATTTTTGTTAAAGATTGTTTATATCCAACTCTATAACTCGCTTATGGTTGGTCTTACAAAAGAAATGCAAATAACTATTTTGTAAGAAATTTTATCAGCTTTAATTTTGAAAGAAAGATAAAAATTGATAAGAGTAAATGTTTTCGAGATATAAGCAAAAAACCAAAGTGAAAACTGTTACAGTTACTGAACAAAAATGTAATTCAGTTTTCAATGTTTGAGACGAAGACGAAAATGCAGCATATACAAACGACTCTAAAAACTTCAGTGACCTTTCTGTCACCTCCTTTTTCTTCTAATAAAGTATTGGACCCAATAAATTAAGTGTATTTTAAATCACAAAACATTTTCTGTTAAAGCACTTTTTTTTTAAATATTAATTATTTTCAAACTTATATTTCGCTTATGATTAGTCAAATTTATAGGAGTAACTGTTTTCGAGCTGTAAGCAAAAAAACAAAAAACTGTTACCTGAATTAAGCGTTTGCATGTAAGCAAATTTAGTACTATTAGTATTATTATTATTAATGTTATTGTTATTAATATGACGACTAAAAACGACTCTGAAGACTTTGGTGACTTTTATGTCTTCTCCTTTTTCCTCTACTAAAGTGTTAGTCTTAATTAATTTAGTTTAATTTCGGTTTTTCAAACATTTTATTTTAAAGCAAATTTTTGTTAAAGATTATTTATATCCAACTCTATAACTCGTTTATGGTTGGTTCTACAAAAAAAATGCAAAAAACTATTTTGTAGGAAATTTTATCAGCTTTAATTTGAAAGAAAGACAAAAATTGATAGGAGTAAATGTTTTCGAGATATAAGCAAAAAACCAAAGTGAAAACTGTAACAGTTACTGAACAAAAATGTAATTTAGTTTTCAATGTTTAAGACGAAGACGAAAATGCAGCATTTACTGTCACCTCATTTTTCTTCTAATTAAGTATTGGACCCAATAAATTAAGTGTATTTTAAATCACAAGACATTTTCTGTTAAAGCACATTTTTTTTTAATTATTAATTATTTTCAAACTTATATCTCGTTTATGGTTAGTTCTACATGAAAAATGCAAATAACTATTTAGTAGGAAATTTTATCAGCTTTAATTTTAGTAAAAAGATAAAAATTGATAGGAGTAACTGTTTTCGAGATATAAGCAAGAAACTGTTACCTTAATTAAGCGCTTGCATATAAACAAATTTAGTAATATTAGTATTATTATTATTAATGTTATTGTTATTAATATGACGACTAAAAACGACTCTCAAGACTTTGGTGACTTTTATGTCTTCTCCTTTTTCCTCAACTAAAATGTTAGACCCAATTAATTTAGTTTAATATCGGTTATTCAAACATTTTATTTTAAAGCAAATTTTTGTTAAAGATTATTTATATCCAACTCTATAACTCGCTTATGGCTGGTCCTACAAAAAAATGCAAATAACTATTTTGTAGGAAATTTTATCAACTTTAATTTTGAAAGAAAGATAAAATTTGATAGGAGTAACTGTTTTCGAGATATAAGCAAAAAACCAATAAGAAAACCGTAACTGTTACTGAAAAAAAATGTAATTCAGTTTTCAATGTTTGAGACGAAGACAAAAATGCAGCATTTAAAAACGACTCTGAAGATTTCAGTAACTTTTATGTCACCTTCTTTTTCTTCTAATAAAGTATTGGACGCAATAAATTAAGTGTATTTTAAATCACAAGACATTTTCCGTTAAAACACTTTTTTTTAATTATTAATTATTTAACTTATATCTCGCTTATGGTTAGTTCTACATGAAAAATGCAAATAACTATTTTGTAGGAAATTTTATCACCTTTAATTTTGGTGAAAAAGTAAAAATTGATAGGAGTAACTGTTTTCGAGATATAAGCAAAAAACAAAAAAACTGTTACCTTAATTAAGCGCTTGCATATAAGCAAATTTAGTACTACTAGTATTGTTATTATAAATGTTATTGTTATTAATATGACGACTAAAGACAACTCTAAAACTTTTGTGACTTTTATGTCTCCTCCTTTTTCCTCTACTAAAAGGTTAGACACAATTAATTTAGTTTAATTTTAGTTTTTCAAACATTTTATTTTAAAGCTAATTTTTGTTAAATATTAAAAACTATAAAATGGCTTAGATTGCCTAAAAACACAGATCACACATGATCTTTTGCATAGAAATGAGAAAACGCTCATGTAACACACAAAATAAGCTCCATTTTTCCTTATTAAAAGTATTATTATTATTATTGCTTTTGTTACTATTACTATTATTATTATTATTATTATTATTATTATTATTATTATTATTATTATTATTATTATTATTATTATTATTATTATTATTATTATTATTAACTTTTGTATAGTAAATGTTTTTATATCAGTTTTAAAATGAGTTATTAATTTTAGACAATTTCTTGCCTAAAAACACAGATCACAGATGATTTCTTGCATAGAAATGAGAAAACACTCATATAACACACAAAATAAGCTTTATTTTTGCTTAGAAAACTAAGCTTACTTTTATTACTATTATTATTATTTTTATTAATATTATTGTTGTTATTATTATTATTATTATTATTATTATTATAATTATTATTATTATTATTATTATTATATTTATTATTATTAAAAACCGATTATAACTTTTGTATAGTATTGTTTTTATACCAGTTTTAAAATGAGTGATTAATTTTAGCCAATTTCTTGCCTAAAAACTATAAAATGGCTTAGATTGCCTAAAAACACAGATCACACATGATCTTTTGCATAGAAATGATAAAACGCTCATATAACACAAAATAAGCTTCATTTTTGCTTAGAAAACTAAGCTTACTTTTATTACTACTATTATTATTATTTTTATTATTATTATTATTATTACTATTATCCAATAAAGACATTTTATATTGCAGTTTGTATTAAAACAAAATATTTTCGTTGATTCTTTGTTAGAAGCAGCAAACCTAACATTAAAGAATCTGAAAACTTTGTATTCGGACACAAACCACCGAATTTTGTATCAGTTAGACAAAAACTGTTGATTTTAGACAATATTTTGCTTTCAACAAGAAAACTTACATTAAACTGACTAAAAACGTCTTATTTTAGCACAAAACAAAAGATTTGCGTTATAGTCTTAAAGCTGATTCATGCCCCAGTTTGGATAAAAACCAATTATTTTTGTTAATTCATTGTTACAAACAAGAAACCTTATATCAAAGAAACTGAAAACTCCTTATTCAGGCACAGAAATTTGAATTACGTTTCAGTCTGGACAAAAACTGCTTATTTTAGACGATCCTTTGTTTTGAACACGAAAACTTACATTAAAAAGATTAAAAACGTCTTATTCTGGCTGAAAACTGCAAATTATATATTACTCTAGATAAAAGCAATTTATCCTGATTACTCCTTTGCTTAGAATAGAGCAAACTTGTATAAAACTTAATGAAAACTTTAAATTTCGTCTCAAAGAAATAATTTACGTTATAGTTTTGACCAGTACTGTTTATTTCAAACGAATTTATGATTCGAAACTAATGAACTTTTAAGGGGCAGATGCAAAACTACATATTACCATATAAAGCGTTGTTTTAAAGCAAAGTATTACCTTTTGCAACAAGAAATTTCACGTCAAAGAAACTGAAAACTTCGTATCCATGCATAAATATCGAATTACGTATCAGTTTAGGCAAATACAGCTTATTTTAAACGATTCCTTGCTATAAACAAGAAAAATTTTATCAAGCATATTGAAAACGTCTTATTCTCGAAAATAAGAGCAAATTATGTATCAGTTTTAACAAAAGCGGATTACTCTGTTTGATTCTATGCTTAGAGTAGAGTAAACTACTTTAAAACGTAATGAAAACTCTATATTCAAGCTCAAAAGAACAAATTACGTTATAGTTTTGACAAAAAAAATATTCCGGACGATTACATACTTCGAAGTAAGCAAACTTTAATTGAACAAGTGCAAAAGCTAATACTTTGCTTTAAAATAACGATTTATGTGGTAATATGGTATTTTGCATCTGTCCTATAAAAGTTTACTCGTTTCGCTCCATTGAATCATTCGAAATAAATTATTTTAACACAACAACAACAAAAATAATTTGTTTTTGTTTAAACTGTATCATAAGTCGCTTTTATAAAACGAACTAAGACGTTTGGCATTTGTTTAGTGAAAGTTTTCTTGTTTGGGGGCATAAAATCGTTTGAAATTAACAGTTCTGGTCAAAACTATAACGTAAATTATTTCTTTGTATCACTTTAAAGATTTGCGTTATAGTCTTGACGAGAACTGTTAATTTCAAACGATTCTATGCTTTGAAACCAGTATACTTTCACTGAACAGAGGCAAAACGTCTGATTTCGCCTTTAAAAAACGATTTATGTCACAGTTTGGATTAAAACCAATGATTTTCGTTTATTCATTGTTACAAACAAGAAACCTTACATCAAAGAAACTGAAAACCTCTTATTCAGGCCCTGAAAATCAAATTACGTTTCAGTCTAGACACAAATTGCTTATTTTAGACGATTCTTTCTTTTGAACACAAAAACTTACATTAAAAAGATTAAAAACGTCTTATTCTGGCTCAAAACTGCAAATTATGTATTACTTTGGATAAAAGCAGTTTATCCTGATTACTCCTTTGCTTAGAATAGAGCAAACTTGTATAAAACTTAATGAAAACTTTAAATTTCGTCTCAAAGAAATAATTTACGTTATAGTTTTGACTAGAACTGTTAATTTCAAACGATTTTATGCCCCCAAACGAGAAAACTTTCACTAAACAAATGCCAAACGTCTTAGTTCGTTTTATAAAAGCGTCTTATGATACAGTTTAAACAAAAACAAATTATTTTCGTTGTTGTTGTGTTAAAATAATTTATTTCGAATGATTCAATGGAGCGAAACGAGTAAACTTTTATAGGACAGATGCAAAATACCATATTACCACATAAATCGTTATTTTAGAGCAAAGTATTAGCTTTTGCACCTGTTCAATTAAAGTTTGCTTACTTCGAAGTATGTAATCGTTCGGAATATTTTTTTTTGTCAAAACTATAACGTAATTTGTTCTTTTGAGCTTGAATATAGAGTTTTCATTACGTTTTAAAGTAGTTTACTCTACTCTAAGCATAGAATCAAACAGAGTAATCCGCTTTTGTTAAAACTGATACATAATTTGCTCTTATTTTCGAGAATAAGACGTTTTCAATATGCTTGATAAAATTTTTCTTGTTTACAGCAAGGAATCGTTTAAAATAAGCTGTATTTGCCTAAACTGATACGTAATTCGATATTTATGCATAGATACGAAGTTTTCAGTTTCTTTGACGTGAAATTTCTTGTTGCAAAAGGTAATACTTTGCTTTAAAACAACGCTTTATATGGTAATATGTGGTTTTGCATCTGCCCCATAAAAGTTCATTAGTTTCGAATCATAAATTCGTTTGAAATAAACAGTGCTGGTCAAAACTATAACGTAAATTATTTCTTTGAGACGAAATTTAAAGTTTTCATTAAGTTTTATACAAGTTTGCTCTATTCTAAGCAAAGGAGTAATTAGGATAAATTGCTTTTATTAGAGTAATATATAATTTGCAGTTTTCAGCCAGAATAAGACGTTTTTAATCTTTTTAATGTAAGTTTTCGTGTTCAAAACAAAGGATCGTCTAAAATAAGCAGTTTTTGTCTAGACTGAAACGTAATTCGAATTTCTGTGCCTGAATAAGTGGTTTTCAGTTTCTTTGATGTAAGGTTTCTTGTTTGTAACAATGAATTAACAAAAATAATTGGTTTTTATCCAAACTGTGGCATGAATCAGCTTTAAGACTATAACGCAAATCTTTTGTTTTGTGCTAAAATAAGACGTTTTTAGTCAGTTTGATGTAAGTTCTCTTGTTGAAAGCAAAATATTGTCGAAAATCATCCGTTTTTGTCTAAACTGATACAAAATTCAATGGTTTGTGTCCGAATACAAAGTTTTCAGATTCTTTAATGTTAGGTTTGCTGCCTCTAACAAAGAATCAACGATAATATTTTGTTTTAATACAAACTGCAATATAAAATGTCTTTATAGGACAAAACATGATGTTTGGCATCTGTTTAATAAAAATTTACTCGTTTGGAAGCATAGAATCATTCCAAATAAGGTATTCTCGTCAAAACTATAATGTAATAAGTATTTTGTGCTAGAATACAGCGTTTTTGTTAGATTTTTTAACAATTTTGTCTATTTTAGGCAATGAAACGAATAGGATTAGCTGCCTTTATCCAAAGTGATACATAAATTGCTCTTTTATGCCAGATTAATACGTTTTTAGTGTGTTCGATGTAAGTTTTCTTGTTCAAAGCAAAAGATCGTCTAAAATAAGCCGTTTTTGTTTGAACTGATGAACAATTCAGACTGAGAGTCAACAAAAATAATTTCTTTTAATCCAAACTGATACTTTTTGACCCTATAAGAGTCCTATAAGAGTCCGAGATAAGCCGTTCTCGTCAAGTCTATAACGTAATTCGTTTTTTTGTGTCAGAATACGACGTTTTCTGTCTGTTTAATATAAGTTTTTAATAATAATAATAATAATAATAATAATAATCGTAATAAATGAAATAATAATAATAATAATAATAATAATAATAATAATAATAATAATAATAATAATAATAATAATAATAATAATAATAATAATAATAATGATAATAATACTTATAATAATGAATTTCTTTCTAAATTAAAGCTTAGTTTTTCTAAGCAAAAATGATGCTTATTTTGTGTTATCTGAGCGTTTTCTCATTTCTATGCAAGAGATCGTCTGTGATCTGTGTTTTTAGGCAAGAAATTGTCTAAAATTAATAACTCATTTTAAAACTGGTATAAAAAC